>NW_026652305.1:1370002-1384522 GCF_009828535.3 Hylobates moloch
AAAAAAAAAAAAAAAAAAAAAAAGAAAACTTACTTAAAACAACACTGAAAAATAATTTACACCCATAGGATTATACATTTTTCAAAGTTGGCTACTATGAAGCTGTTAAAAGTTTAAAGTATGAAAAATGGGGCAAAAGAACACTATACTACTTTCTGATAGTGTAAGTTCAGGAGAAATTGGCAATGCCTAAAAAAGTTAAAAATGGCTAGAAATTATGCTCAATAATTTACTCCAAAAAAATGCTTGTATTTGTACAGAAGGAAATATGGCCACTAGTGTTTATGGCAGTAATTTTGTGTAATTATGAAAACACTAAAACATCCTAAAATTTCGATTTGGTGGTAAAAGAAAAATCAATGTAGCTCATTCGTATTAGGGAATATTACACAGTAATTGATTAACTGATTAATGCACTAGAGCTACATAATTCTCAAAACCATCCTGTTAAAGGAGAAAGGAAGAGCATTTTATAAAGGTAAAGAAATGTCATTATTTGACTTTTATAAATACACAAAACCAATCCCTTACGTTATTTATGTGTGGATATGTGAGCAGTTATATATAAGCACAAAACTGGATATAAAAATATCTGAATGTTCACACTAACTTGAGGTTAGTGCAAAAAAAAGAAGTAACCTGTGGAACTTGGCCATAAACTGGGCTTTTCACAAAAAAATAGCTATGAATCTGATAAGTAAAATTGCTAACATCTTCCAAAATTAGTGTTCAAAACATTGTTTTTTGTGTTATTTTTGTAGTTATATGTGTTTTTAAATAATTGTATAATTTTATTGCTAAAATATAAAATTTTGTTACTTTTGAATGCAGTTTTGTTTATTTGTTTTTGAGACAGAATGTTATTCTGTTGCCCAGGCTAGAGTGCAGTGGCATGATCTCGGCTCACTGCAACCTCCGCCTCCCAAGTTCAAACGATTCTCCTGCCTCAGCCTCTCGAGTAGCTGGGATTACAGGTGCGTGCCACCATGTCCAGCTAATTTTTGTATTTTCAGTGGAGACGGGATTTCACCATATTGGCCAGGCTGGTCTAGAATTCCTGACCTCAGGTGATCCACCCTTCTTGACCTCCCAATGTGTGGGGATTACAGGCATCAGCCACCGCACCCAGCCTGAATGCAAGTTTTAAAAACAGATGATTCAGAACATCATAGTAAAAATAATGAGATACAAAATTAAAGCTCAAAATAATCAATAAAAAGGTTTTCTTCTAAATACTAAATACTGCTCTCCCATCAGTGCACTTCATTGTTTATTTAGAGATCAGTTCCTACTTGACAGAACCCATGGATGAAAGAAAAATCATCTTGTATTTCTGTTCAAGAGTCCATTAATTAGCAGCCAGAGATCTGAGAAACTTTAGTCAAAATATAAAGAGACATCAACAATTAAAGAATAATCCTAAAAGAAAATAAACCATCTTCAAAACTGGGCCAATATGAGAAAACACACACACACACACACACACACACACACACACACGCCCCATTTGTAAAAATCTAATTTACATGCTATTGTTTTACCCCTTTTGAAAACAGCTGGAAACCTCATAAAAACCTTAACGTAATTTTACTCTGAAACAATGTTTTAGTAAGTCTTTGATTTTCAACATAAAACTTTTGAGAAATTGTGTTATTTCTTATTAAAACAAAACTTTCTTGATTTTTTTGCCTTCCCAATGCTGTGTGTTACTCCAAAATACTTTGTTTATGCCAACACTGCTTTTGTAAAATATATCATTTTTCATGTTATTGAAATTAAATTTTTTAAAAATTTAGTGTTGCTTAATAATTTTGATGAATACAAAGGCGAAATTCTCTAAGTCTATAATATAGCAAAAATCTAATGGTCTGATAATAAGCATGTTGTGAACATTAATATAGTGAACAAGCCCACAAATATTTCATTTACAATATGTCCATAAAATTATAGTGTTCAAATTTTCCTTCAAAAGAAAAGTGACGTTAATAAGTAGGGCTTTAGAAATAGTAGATGTCAATTACTACTTCCAATAATACTAGGCTTATGGTACATTTATGTATTCTGTAAGTACAGGATAATATAGTAGAAAAAATCAGAACAAATAAGGATTAAAACAATATTTGAATCCAGTGTTCTTATTTAATATACTTTTTAAAAGTACAATACTTAATATGACATTCTTTAGGGAATTTATTTTATTGTATTTATTTAGGAAATACATTTTGTATTTTTCCATAGCATTTTTGTTTTATGACATTAGAAAACTTCGTAGGGCTGCCTTTCTGTTATGTGTTATTCTGACCTCTACTCAAGGGGGCCTGCCATAAGGACAGTTAGCTGATAGCCTCCAGCTGCAGGTACTTTCAGGCTATTGTTAGCTGATAGCCTCCAGCTGCAGGTACTTTCAGGCTATGTCTCAGCTTTTATTCCCTGGCACACAACAGAAAGATTGTGCCTATCCAGTGACTTAGCATCACCATGATACAAGAATTTAACATTTCTGAATTTGAGGGAATCTTCCAAAAACAAGTTAGCATTGTAGTTCCCTGCTGGGCTAGCTAGGATTTTCTCAATGCTGCACCATTTTCTGGGGCTCTTCCTAGTAAACCTTTTATCCTTTGTACCCTCGTTTCACAGACTGGGGACCTGTACGGCAGTCAGACGTCTTCCCCTGACCACTCCTATACTCTGTTCTCTTTATTTTAAGAGATATTTTGTCCAATTAATAATTATTCTCTAAATACATGTTTGTAGTCAGTCTTCTCACTACTTATTTTTGTGTGTATATATGTATAACTTCTTGGAAGACCCAATTGAGAAATATAAGATGTGCAAGTAAATAATAAATTGATTTTCAATATAATTAGCTAAAATTTGTTTTAAGTTCTTAAATGTTTTAATAAATTTTTGAGCAATTATTTTTAGGAAAAATACAAGATATAACAGTTGACATGTAATAACAGTTGAATAATAATGTGCTAGTGAATCTCGATTAAATTAATGCCCTGCTCTTTTCAACAGAGTATACTAATATAACGTATTCATTTATTAATGACTGTTCTCTATTACTAATTACAATATTGAATGACACCATAGTAATTCTTGTTCAGTCCAATCCATCATCAACTTTTCCCAGATAGCAATCTCCAATAAGCCTCTCTGCTTGAATTATTGCAGAGTCTGACTCAAAATAAAACAAAATTTTGAACAATTTTATATCAATATATTTACTAAGTTAGATGAAATAGACACATTTCTTGAAAGATACAAACTACAAAAACTCACTCAAGAAGAAATGCATACTCTGACTAGGCTGCTATCTATTAAAGACATTGAACTCTTAGGGAAAATAAACAAGCAGGAAGAAAACTCTCAGGTTTGATGGATTCACTGATGAGTTATACCAAACATATAAGAAGTAAATAATTTCAATTCTACACAAGTTTTTCCAGGTCTCTCACGTAGATGCAAAAACTTCTGATCAATAATTTCTCAAATCAAGTCCAATAATATAGAGAAAATTGGTTTAATATTTGAAAATTTAAAAGTGGCACAAGAAAACATTGCAGGTTATAGAGACTTTTTTTCATGCTTGCAGTGATGTTTTCACAGAATATACACATGTCAAAATATATCAAATTGTACACTTTAAATGTTTCCAGTTTATTGTATGTCAAGTAAATCTCAATAAATCCATTAAAAAAATAAAATGGTTGTGTTAAGTCACTATATTTTGGGGTAGACTGATACACAACAATAAATACCTAGAACAGTGTGATAACACTCCCTCTCCTTTGGTTTGGTTAGCTCTGAGCCTCAAGCTCTATCCTGGCTCTTAGTGCTTAGTCCTGCAACTTAGTTCTCTTAAGTGGTTACTTGTTTGATAACAAATCCTTTTGAACATTGTAAAAAGAGTCAACAAGGCTTTGGCAAAACACCTCAGTTAGGTTCTGGTAGAACAGATTCCCTGAGGACAGACCTTTGTTAGGGACAGCAGAGTGAAAGACCCCTCCTCCACCCCCTTGTGAAACATGAGGGGATTTCTTTCTAATTTTCACAGGGAGAACCTAGTACAACTCCCAGGGCTAAAGCTTGAGAATGTGTATGTGCCTTCTTTGGGCTGCGTTACTTCAGAGTTTTTAACACGCATGTTAGTTTTCATAGAGCCTCTAGTATTTCATCAGTTACAGATTAAAGTGTTCCTATTAACACTAGGTCCAGCTATAAGCTTCTGCTCCTAGTACGTTCTAATTCTTTCTATCTGCTTGTCTCGCCACTTTTTAGGGCAGGCAGCAGTTTGCCCTGATTTTCAATTCTTTGATATATATAGTTAGAGTTGTTGATTTTCAGTGTATTTATCTTTTTTGCTTATTGTAAGAATATGTGTGACAACTTCCAAAGTCTTTATGTGTTGGAACAGAAACTAGAAGTCTAATATATTTTACAAAATATTCCATCCTATAACAGCAGATGACACAAACTTTTCACACTCACATAGAACCTTCACTAAGATGAACCACATTCTGAGGCATAAAGTACACCTTAAAATTTTTTAAATAAGATACATCATACAAAGTTAATGATCTCATAATAGATATAAACTAGAAATTAATAAGACAAACATAGATGGAAAATCCTCAAAATATAGGAAAATTTAATAAGCCACTTTAATTCATGAGTCAAAAGAATCTCAAGAATCACTTCAAAAATTTGGATCATATGAAAATGAAAATATAACATCAACATTTATGAGATGCAACTAAAACTGTACCTAAAGTGAAATTCATAGCATTATGATCCTATATTAGGGAAGATGAGAGATATAAAACAATTAAATTTCCCCAAGAAGCTAGAGGGAAAAGAGGAAATTAAACCTAAGTTAAGCTGAATGAAAGTAATAAAATATACAGCACAAATCAATGGAATTGAAAACAGAAAAACAACACAGAAAATTAACAAAAGACGGGTTTTTTGAAAAAAGATCAATAAAATTAATAAAGTTCCAATGAGACTAACCTTAGGAAAAAAGAGAGAAGATACAAACTACCAGTATTAAAAAAAAAAAAAAAAAGATGTTATGACTACTGATTACATTAATATTAAAATGATAAAAGGAAAAAACTACAAATAAACCTATTCTCACACATTTGGTAACTTGCATGAAATAGAACAGTTTTTTAATATCACAAACTAGTAAAACTCACTTGAGAAGTAGATAACCTGTAACATTTTGGACAAAATCCCAAATACTTATAGTCAACAGGGCTTCATTTGTCTTAGTACTCACCTTACTCACGTATCCATGCTTGACGTTCCTCAAACAATATCAAGAAATCTTACTGCCAGGCGCAGTGGCTCACTCCTGTAATACTAGTACTTTGGGAGACCGAGGCAGGCAGATCACTTGAGGTCAGGAGTTTGAGACCAGCCTGGCCAACATGGTGAAACCCCGTCTGTACTAAAACTACAAATAATAGCCAAGCATGGTGGCTTGCACCTGTAGTCCCAGCTACTTGGGAGGCTGAGGCAGGAGAATCACTTGAACCTGGGAGGCAGAGGTTGCAGTGAGCCAAAATCGCATCACTGCACTCCAGCCTTGGCAAAATAGAGAGATATTTTGTCTAAAACAAGGAAGGGAGGGAGGAAGGGTGGAAGGGAGAAAGGGAGAAAAGGAGGGACGGAGGGAGAAAGGGAGGAAAGAAGGGAGGGAGGAGAAAGCTAAAGAAAGAAAGAGAAAGCTTACAACTTCACTTGTCTTTACTCTGACTGAATTGATTCTCCCAGAATATCCAGTTCACTCTGATCTGTGGAAATATTGCTCCTTCTGTGCTCTATCTAAAATACCAGATGTCCATTTTATTACCCCATCCATTTGCTCTCCTGAATTTCTTTCAATGCATTTATACTGTCCTTATGGTTTTATTTATGTGTCTACTGTTTCTCTTACCAACAAGAGTAAACCAATATTAACCATGTTAACGTATTTTCTATAAGTACATTTTTTAAAATAAAATATGCACAAGATATCAACTAGTTTTTTCTCCTTTCAACTCTGGAATAGGGTTATACTAAATGTATTGTCTTAAACTCTTTCTATTCTGCTGTGTATTATCACCCTTTTTTCATATTTTAGAATGTTTACTTTCTATATATTTAAATGTAAATAACAAAATATGCATTTTAAAATTTAATATGTTATTATACAATATAATATTCTTCTTGCAATTTGTGATTTTTTGCAACATTTAGCTGGAAAATAATATATTCTGAGACCTATAGTCCTAATTTGTTCATTTAACTGCTATGTGATTTTCCATTTTGTGAGCAGATTATACATTTCTTTACCTTATTATCTACTACGAGACTATAACTTTTCCCCACGTTTTAAATATTTCAAACAGTGCTACTACAAACATCTTTTCTGTGCACTTATGTTACAGTTTCTCTGGAAGTTGAATTATTGGAATATTTGTGCTCACTGTTAAAAGACATTCATTTTAATCAATGTTTTGGCTAGTTTAATTTACAATTATCTGAATAGATACAGGTACAATTTTTTTAAAAATATATATTATTTATCCAATTGCTTTTGCATTTTTATTATTTATTTTTATGTGTTCTTTATATATTTGTGATATTAATTCTATGATAATTATTCCCTGCAATTATCTTTTACCTCTCTACACTTTGTCTTTTTCAGAATGATTTTAATGACTATTCTTGTCTTTTGAGAAAATCTCTGCCACTCAGTGAGTAACAATAATTGGAAAAGCAAAACTGAAGTTGATTAGCTGAATCTGTCCCAGAGATTTGTCCTGTAGGTAAAGATCTTTAATAATAGATTGACTCACTGTTGAATAGACAGAACTTCTAAGTCAGCAAACTCCCAAATAAAATTCAGATGCTATCACATTTTTTCAGTTTTACAATACAGTTACCCAGCTTTTAGACAATGTTACAATTGATCTTACCTCATTATTTTTAGCAAACCAAGCATTTGTCATTTCCTTTTCTGTTTTAGTACAGAAATATTGAATAATTATTTACCTTATACTCCTTCAAATAAATGCATTATGTTTAATTTAGACTGTTTCTGGCAGTCCTTAAGGGAAGTATAGTTTCTCTGAATGCTGCTTGTATGGCTTTCTCATAATGCATTTTCCTTCAGGCTCCTGAAAGACCCATGCCTGAAGGTTTTTTGCTCATGTGCAGTAAATTATTGTTCAACTATTTTACCAAATGACTTTCCAAATATGGTTATCTTCTTGTACCAATGCTACTTCTTTTATATTAATTTACAATTAACCTCATTACAGCAAATATCAAAGGTTTTGCCTATTTTGTTGACTTTACTATTTACCTTATTATTTAATTCAGCTATGTGACTTAACTTCTCTAAATGTGTTTGTCTCATCACAAGAAGCTTTTGAAATATTTTTTCTAAAACACAGGATTTCTAATACCTGGAACTTCAAATGTGACCAAAAAAGGTCATTACAAGCAGCAGCAGTTTTGAAAAAAATAATGTAGCAAGTGTGGTGGGACAAATCTGAATGAGTGCTTAAATTTTTAAAATATGCTAAATTGTTCAGCACACAAAAAGGAAAATATTTTGGAATGAGATAGAAACATGGTAAGTGGAGGCTCAGAAATGTTAGGGGCTAGTTATTGCCAGAATGAGTAATGATGGGGAGAACTGCCAATACCAACATAAGAAAGAGGGACAATGTAGAAGAAAGATGGCATTTTTTGGTTAAGTGTTGTTCTCTATGAAATATGAATTCTCCATGTAATACACAAAATATGAGGTTATACCAATTGTGCAGCCAATCTATAGGAAAATGAGTGATACAGATCAGATAAAGTCATTTCTTGATTCCCCAAAATATATTCAACCCTGCAAATATTTTGTGAATGTGTATATATCTGCCACATAATGATATTTCAGTCAATAAGAGACTGACGGTGGTCCCATAAGATTATGATGGAGCTGAGAAATTCCTGACACCTAGTGATATTGTAGCCATTGTAACGTCACAGCACAATGCATTACTCATGTGTTTGTGGTGATCTGATGTATAAACAAACCTACTACACTGACAGTCGAATAAAAGCCTAGTATATGCAACTATGCATGGAATATAATATTTGACAATAAAGGGCTGTTACTTGTTTATGTATTTACTACACTGTACTTTTTATTGCTATTTAGTATTTACTCCTTCTGCTAACTAAAAATAAAAGCATTTAACTGTAAAATAGCCTCAGGCAGATCAGGAGATATTCCAGAAGAAGACATTGTCGTCACAGGAGAAGAGAGTTCCATGTGTGTTACTGCCCTTGAAAACCTTCCAGTGGAACAAGATGTGGAGGTGGAAGGCAGTGATATTGTTGATCCTGAAGCTGTGCAGACCAAAGCTAATGTGTGCATTTGTGTCTTAGTGTTTAATATATATATAAAACATAAAAACATAAAAATAATTCAAATATCAAAAATACACAATAAGAATATAGAGAAAAGAAAACTTCTATATCTGTACAATGTGTTTGTGTTTTAAGCTAAGTATTGAGAGGCGACAGCGTGCTGGCAGTCCTCACAGCCCTTGATCGCTCTCGGCACCTCCTCTGCCTGGGCTCCCACTTTGGCGGCACTTGAGGAGCCCTTCAGCCCACCGCTGCACTGTGGGAGCCCCTTTCTGGGCTGGCCAAGGCCCCTCAGCTTGCAGGGAGGTGTGGAGGGAGAGGCGCCAGCGGGAACCAGGGCTGCGCGCAGCGCTTGCAGGCCAGCTGGAGTTCCCGGTGGGCGTGGGCTTGGCGGCCCCGCACTCGGAGCAGCCGGCCAGCCCTGCCGGCCCCAGGCAATGAGGGGCTTGGCACCCGGGCCAGCAGCTGCAGAGGGTGTACTGGGTCCCCCAGCAGTGCCAGCCCACTGGCGCTGCACTCGATTTCTCACCGGGCCTTAGCTGCCTTCCCACGGGGCAGGGCTCGGGACCTGCAGCCTGCCATGCCTAAGCCTCCCACCCCCTCCATGGGCTCCTGTGAGGCCAGAGCCTCCCCGACGAGCGCCACCCCCTGCTCCACGGCGCCCAGTCCCATCGACCACCCAAGGGCTGAGGAGTGCGAGCGCACGGTGTGGGACTGGCAGGCAGCTCCACCTGCAGCCCCAGTGCAGGATCCAGTGGATGAAGCCAGCTGGGCTCCTGAGTCTGATGGAGATGTGGAGAGCCTTTATGTCTAGCTCAGGGATTGTGAACACACCAATCAGCACCCTGTGTCTAGCTCGAGGTCTGTGAATGCACCAATCGACGCTGTGTCTGGCTGCTCTGGTGGGGCCTTGGAGAACCTTTGTGTCCATATTCTGTATCTAACTGATCTGATGGGGACGTGGAGAACTTATATGTCTAGCTCAGGGATGGTAAACGCACCAATCAGCGCCCTGTCAGAACAGACCACTCGGCTCTACCAATCAGCAGGACGTCGGTGGGGCCAGATAAGAGAATAAAAGCAGGCTGCCTGAGCCAGCAGTGGCAACCCGCGCGGGTCCCCTTCCACACCGTGGAAGCTTTGTTCTTTTGCCCTTTGCAGTAAGTCTTGCTACTGCTCACTCTTTGGGTCCACACTGCTTTTATGAGCTGTAACACTCACTGCGAAGGTCTGCAGCTTCACTTCTGAAGCCAGGAAGACCACGAGCCCACCAGAAGGAAGAAACGCCAAACACATCCGAACATCAGAAGGAACAAACTCCAGACACGCCACCTTTAGAACTGTAACGCTCACTGCGAGGGTCCGCGGCTTCATTCTTGAAGTCAGTGAGACCAAGAACCCACCAATTCCGGACACAGTATTATCGCAAAAAAATAAAAAAGTGTTTAAAAAGTCAAAAGTTTATAAAGTAAAAAATTACAGTAAGCTAAGGTTATTACTGAAGAAAGAACTATATTATTTTATAAATGTAGTGTAGCCTAGGTGAACAGTTCTAAAGTCTATAGTAGTATACAGGAATATCCTAGGCCTTCATTCACTCTCCACTCACTCACTGACACCCAACAGCAACTTCCCGTCCTGAAACCTCTGATCAGGGTAAGTGCCCTATTCAAGTGTACCATAAAAAATAATTTATGCCATAACTTCACTGTATATTTTCTATGTTCAGATGTTTTGACACAAATACTTACCATTGTGTTAAAATTGCTTACAGTATTCAGTACAGTACGGTAACATGCTAGACAGGTTTGTAGCCTAGGAGCAATAGGCTATACCATGTAGCCTAGGTGTATAGTAGGCTATACCATCTACTTTTGCGTAAGTACACTCTATGAGGTTCACACAACAAACAAACTGCCTATCAGTGCATTTCTCAGAACATATCTCCATTATTATGTGACATGCATATAACTGTATTCCGCTCTTCTGTGAGGAATTTGACATCCTAGCTGAAAATATATACTTGAAGTGTATGAAATATCCCAACGAGACCATGCAAAGATGGTGAGTTAAACTATTACAAAAAAGCATAAGGACAAAGAATGAGGGTATCGAAGAATCAGAGTGTGATTCAATGAACAAAAGCTTCTTTTTTTTTTTTTTGAGTTGGAGTCTCGCTCTGTCGCCCAGGCTGGAGTGCAGTGGCGTGACCTCAGCTCACTGCAAGCTCCGCCTCCCGGATTCACGCCATTCTCCTGCCTCAGCCTCCCGAGTAGCTGGGACTACAGGCGCCTGCCACCGTGCCCAGCTGATTTTTTGTATTTTTTAGTAGAGACGGGGTTTTACCGTGTTAGCCAGGATGGTCTCGATCTCCTGACCTCGTGATCCGCCCATCTCGGCCTCCCGAAGTGCTGGGATTACAGGCATGAGCCACCGCGCCCGGCTGAACAAAAGCTTCTTAAGAGGACAGATTTTGTTTGGCAAATAGGCTGCATTTAAGCCAAAGTGAGTAGACAGAGATGCTTGGATATTGGTGATAAAAATGTTGGGGGTTAATGAAATGAAGCCTGTTAGAAATGCATTTTTATAGGTATTTCTTTCTGATAAATATTTCTTCGGCGTTAATATTTGTGGACTGTGTCTAGCAGTAGGAGTCTTAAGCATCAGCAATCAAGTGAACAGCCAGGACACAACTTTAATCAGGTTACTGAGAAGAAATGTTTTAAAGATGCATTGAAGCACAAATTCAAATGACACAGCACAACTGTGTGCTACAGGAGAGCAACAGCTGCAGTCAGACCTCCTGGCAGTTACTTATGGTTCCTGTCAAGCAGTGCTATCAGACAAATTTGATTTGTTGCAGTTAAATGATGGTGTCAAAAAGAAAGCAAGGGTGGCTTTTGAGCTAACAAGGCTAAAGGCAAAGTTCATTCAGAAACAAAGCTAATTTTTGGCCAGGCATGGTGGCTCATGCCTGTAATCCCAGCACTTTGGGAGGCCGAGGCGGGTGGATTACCTGAGGTCAGGAGTTCGAGACGAGCCTGGCCAAACAGCGAAAACGTCTCTACTAAAAATATAAAAATTAGCCAGGCGTAGTGTCACACACCTGTAGTCCCAGCTACTCGGGAGGCTGAGGCAGGAGAATCGCTTGAACCTGGGAGGCAGAGCTTGCGGTGAGCCGAGATCACGCCACTGCATTCCAGCCTATGTGACAGAGTGAGACTCCGTCTCAAAATAATACAAATAATAATAATAATAAATAATAAAGAAACGAAGCTAATTTTTAACCATTCACATAGTCATTCTCTTTTATAAAAACTTTAAAAAAAAATTTTGGCCCTTGTCATATCTCTCCTCTTTTTATATTTCTTCCATAAGTGAAAATCGATCATTTGATTAGCAGGCATTAATCATTGTTAACTCACTTTTTTCAATTGGTCTGCCTTAAACATGTTTTTGAAATGCCCAACTACTGTTTGAATTCTTCTGTGGTCTGGTTAATCTAAACAAGAATTTACAAGGCACTGTTACAAGAGTATGAGTTGAAGTGCCCTCTCCTGTAGTGAAATAAAACATTTCATGTTTTATATTTTACATGATCTATAGCAGTTATTGATGTTTTTCTAAGTAAATATTTGAAATACAGCATGCTAAGGATTCTGCAAGTGATGTCAAATTATAAAGAGTTGGCAGTATCTGCACAATTATATTGCATTCTTTACATAAATTATATCTATTGTAATGAAGCAGATGTTTTGCATAGACTATCCCAATGGTCCACATTCTTACAGAAACCAGAGATTTATTTCTTTTAATCGGGGCCACATCCTTTGCCCACTCGTGCTCTAGAGATAGAGTTATGTTGGCTTTATGGTAGCTCTGCCTCCAAAAGGGTTTATCAATTCTCAACAAGTAGCCAGAATGATGTTGTCAAAACTTAAGTCAGAAGATTTTATTCCTCTTCTCCGAACCTACCAATAGCTTCCCATCTCCTTCAGTTATAAGGCTTAACTCAATCTTGCCCGTTACTTCCCTGAATTCAACTCTTACTGCTTTCTCTCTCTCACCACTCTAGCTATACATATGGTTCCAGATTTACAACAGTTTGACTTATGATTTTTCAACTTCACGATGGTGAGCTACATGCATTTAATAAAAACTGTATTTCAGATGTTGAATTTTGATCTCCTGGGTTAACGATATACAGTCTGATACTCTTTTGCAATGCTGGGCAGTGAAATGGAGCCGCAGCTCTTAGCCACCCAATCACAAGGATAAACAACCGATACTAGATATCTTCTTAAATCTTTGCATGCTAAACCATCAACAAGTATTGATGTTCCAGTGACTTCTATCAATCATTCTTGAACTTTATCACAGGAGGGAGAAACTGAAGACCTTGTCACTATAGCGTACTCAACATCCAGCAATTAATTTTAGTTCAATGTTTCAGACATCCTTCAGGCTCAGTGTGCTCTTAGCTGTGTACATAAAGAGTGAATACTCATACAACAATTCTATTTTTCACTTTTGGTACAGTATTAAGTAAATTACATGAGATGTTTAACACTATTACATAATAGGCTTTGCATTAGATGGTTTTGCTCAACTTTAGGCTAATGTAAGTGTTCTGAGCTCATTAAGGTAGGCTTGGCTAAGCTATGATGTTCAGTAGGTTAGGTATATTAAATGCATTTTCAACATACAGTATTTTCATCTTATGATGCATTTATTGGGACACAACCTCATTGTAAGGCAAGGAACATCTGTACTGACTTCCTCAGTGTTCCTGTAACACACTGGACATACTCCTGCCTTGAGTCGAGTTCTTCTTCTATCTAGCATGCTTTCCTCGCAGATGTTTTCTATGGTTTCCTTCTTCAGATTCTCCAAGTTTATCTTCAGATAGCACTTCCACAGTTCAGTTTCCCTAACTGTTGTAACCCTCATCTCTACCCCTACACTTCTCCATCCGTTCTTTATCTTATTTTCCTCCACTGAAATTAACAACTTCTATCATACAGTGTAATAACTTATTTACATTTTTGTTTTTCTCTCCCCTGTAGGATGGCATGCTGATTCCATATATATTGAGAACTAACCATGAATTGTTACTGTGCCTATATGAATGTCTCAAACACAGTGAGACTTCGTTGTCATGCTTGCCATAGCCATAGATAATTACATGGTTAGAGAGACTTACGTTTCTAAATTCCAGGATATTGGGAGAGAAAGAGACCTGGTAAAGTGCCCAGTTTGAACCCCTTATTTGACATCTGATGAAACTGAGGCCTGATTGGCTACTGACTTGTTCGAGTAACTAGAAACAATTTAGTGGAGACAGTATCAAAACATGGGCCTCCTGATTTCAGATTTGAGGATGAGCAAACATCTTAATACAGAAGATAAGAACGTGACTCTAGTGAGAGAATGCCACATTTCAACCCTCCCTTTATTACTTGTTAACCCTCACTCAGTGTTTAGGGCAAGGTACTTAACCTTCCAGAGTCTTAGTCATTTGTAAGAAACCAGAAAATAATATTCGCTTCACAGATTTGGGGTGAAAATTAATCAGGTCGACTTATATAAAATATTTGGGGCTAGGCACGGTGGCTCATGCTTGTAATCCCAGCACTATGGGAGGCTGAGGTGGGCGGATGATGAGGTCAGGAGATTGAGACCATCCTGGCTAATACGGTGAAACCCTGTCTCTACTAAAAATACAAAAAATTAGCCAGGCATGGTGGCCAGTGCCTGTAGTCCCAGCTCCTCGGGAGGCTGAGGCAGGTGAATGGCGTGAACCCAGGAGGCAGAGCTTGCAGTGAGCCGAGATTGCACCACTGCACTCCAGCCTGGGTGAGAGTGTGACACTCCATCTCAAAAAATATATATATATAAAATAATATATGTTTATTATATAATATATGTATATTTAATATATATTATATTAATTTATATATAATATATAATAAATAATAAATTATTATAATATAATAAATATATATTTATTTTTATTTTTATTTATATAATATATAATATATATTATATATAGAATATACATGTTATTTTATATATATAGAATATATAAAATATATA
>NW_026652305.1:1384922-1431486 GCF_009828535.3 Hylobates moloch
AGGTAGATATAGAATATATTGTTTATGATAATGTGTGCCTATAACTTAATGATGCTCATTTCCAATACATGGACTAATTCGATTTTTACAGAGGTGACTTCAAACTGCATATGCATTGGTTGATTGATATTAGCAAGTATAACATTTAACACCAAGGAAACTATAATTGATTTAATTATGCCAATTATGGTTGCTCCTCTAAGGAAGTGCTGTCATGAGAATCGCACTCGGAGTGAAATAATTATTTATGTAAATTGTGTTTAAAAAACAATCATAGTACAGTCATACATTTTATCTTCTCTACAAATAAGAAGAGTGACACTTTCAGTACCACTCATTGAAATAGTTGGACATTTTAGGGACAATAATACACAATAGTTTCTTAGGTTATATGACTAAATATGACATAACTTCAAAACAGAATGTTTACTACTAGAGAGTATTTAAAAATTTTCTAGATTTTTGAAGGACAGATTGCTATTTATTCATTTTTTAATATAATGAAGGTATAAAATTAATATGTTACTTGTTAAAAACTTTCCAAAATTGACTGATGCCAGTGGGCAGTTCATGAGTATTTTAAAGTCAGTGTTCACTGAGTTACTTGACTGTTAAAGATACTCCTTTGTAACTGAACATGCATCTGAAAGATCAGCTATTTTATGACATGTATATTTTTCCATAAACCTGGAGCCCAGGGCTGCAGTGCCTTTGATGTAGGGGCAAATACTTGCTGCGGTAACCGTTCTATTTAAGTGGGCCTTGAAAGGTAGCCCTGAGTGAAATTAGTTCTTTTAATTATCTTTGACCTATGTAAGTATTGCACAAAGATGCAATTCAATAAACAGGATTCCCATCATAATTGCCAGCGAATACCACTTTGATCATAACATGTGGTTTAATAGATCAGAGCCCTCAAGCTAGAATTCATTCTGTCAGCAAGAAACACACCATATGGAGTTTCTCAGTTGTTCAAACTATTAGCTTATTGAGCCTAACTAGTGGTTTTTGAATATAACAAGGAAGTATCTTGAGTCAACAGCAGGTAAAATTCTTTAAAAAAACTTAGTTAAAAGGCTTAGGAATATTCTAAAGATTTTCTATTAGAAACAGTTGAAGCACAACTGATACACTTTCTTTCATATACAGTATTTCAAATAATAGATATTCCAGTTATTTCAACAACTATAAAAGATCCAATGACACATAAAAACTTAGATTGCAGTACCACTGATTCCTGCTATTTACCAAGTGCAGCTTAGATGCTCGAAAAGAATGATTCTTCTCATCCCTATGACACATAGATTCACAACATTTTATGTTCAATATCAAAAACACATATTAAGCTACAAAATATATACACTTTTATGTATATATATATATTTAATATACAACACAGGATACTATTTATGATCCCATGTTTCAATATCAAATAGTTTTATATCACTCCTTGTTTCTTTTTTATGTGGAGTCTATGTTAAAGATTAAAGAAAACTTATTTATGAAACCACATTGAAATGACAGAGGTCTGAAGACTGCATAAAATGGGTGTACATAAATTTGTCAGTTCCTATAAAATAACTACTTGAATCCATAAAGTTTAGTTACAGGAGAAAATTTAGTGAAAGAAAAATGTCTTGGACTTTGAGTTAACCCAGCATAGGATCAAATTCTTCCATTTGGAGTCTTTGTGACCTTGGGTAAGTTACTTAACCTGACTGTACACCTCATCAATCAGTCATCATTGTGGGCTACTACGTAAAAAGAGGTATAACTTTAACTTTAAATGAGGCAGCTCCCTTCAGATATGGGCAATTTTAAAGGAAGGAGTTAGCTCCCAACCTTCAGCAGACAGCATTCCCAACAGCAGAAGGTGGGATAAATACTTCTGTTCTAAAGGAGAATCAAGGCAGAGCACCACATTACTCATGAATGCCAATTGTTTTGCTAACTCTTCCATTTTCAATACCAACTGTTTCAACCCCAAATACTAAGCCCCTCTTCTGTAAATCTTACAGGTTGAGTCTATATAAAAAATATTCCCTTTGATTGTGATTATTTTACACTGGCTTTTAATCATTGACTTCTTACATAAATAATATGGTAAAATAGACAAGCAGTAGTTCAGCAACTAAGAGTGTGGGATTTGGAGCTAAACTGTTTGGATTCGTGCCTTAGTTCACTAGTCATTAGCTAGGAGAAATTAGTGAGGATTTATCTCTCTACATCTTGGTTTCCTAATCCACAAAATGCTGATAATTATAGTACTCATTTCATAGGTGGTGAGGATGAGTTTAATAATACATGGAAAGCCCTTATCAGCACCTGGCATAAAATAAACACTATGTAAATATCAGTTTTTATTATTATGTCCTATGCTTTAAAATCCTCTTCAATATCTTTCACTATTTATTACTCTACTTAGCTTTTTTACGGTAATAGAAGAAAATGAGTTCAAAATCCACCAATATCATTAAAGAGTTATAAAACATTCAAATCCCTCTCAGAGTGATTGTTTTATTAAATAAAATGTGAGTCGAAATAATACACCCTTTCTGCCTGGAGAGTTTATTTTGAAAATCACATATGTGATTTTCACATGTATGTTCATATATGTGAAAACACTATATCCTCTAGCTAAGTAAACTCATTTTCAGTGCTCCCAATGCACCATATTTTCTCATGTCTCAGGTCTGTTGCATACACCCTATTGTGCCTAGAGTTCTTGCCTGTCTCCCTCTCATCTTTTGACTTTAATCGTCCATCAAGCTTCAGGTCTATTCTTTCCTAGGTCTGTAACACCTCAGTTAACGCCAAACACCCACCACCCCGCACTACCCTGAAACTCTGTAATTAACAATAGCGTCACATTTATCCCACAGTTTTGTAATTATCCGGGTTTTTCTTCTTTGTTGCTTTGATTTGTTTGGTTTTCAGATGACTCTACAAGATTGTTATTTTAAAGGAAAGCTATATTCATTGTTTGTTTATTTGTTAGTTTGGTTTTTGTTTGTTTGTTTATTTGTTTGTTTTTTTGAGACGGAGTCTCGCTCTGTCGCCCAGGCTGGAGTGCAGTGACACAATCTCGGCTCACTGCAAGCTCCGCCTCCCGGGTTCACGCCATTCTCCTGCCTCAGCTTCTCTGAGTAGCTAGGACTACAGGCGCCCGCCACCATGCCCGGCTAATTTTTTGTATTTTTTTTTTTAGTAGAGACGGGGTTTCACCATGGTCTCGATCTCCTGACCTCGTGATCCACCCGCCTCGGCCTCCCAAAGTGCTGGGATTACAAGCCTGAGCCACCGCGCCCGGCCTGTTAGTTTGTTTTGATACATGACCTCACTCTGTCACTCAGACCGGAGTGTAGTGATATAATCTTGTCTCACTGCAGACTCAGACTCCTGTGCTCAGTGATCCTCCCACCTCAACCTTCCAGCCAATGTGTTTTTGTTTTATTTTCTGTAGGGATGGATCTCACTTTGTTTCACACTCAACTCAAATTCCTGGCCTCAAGCAATCCTCCTACATCAGCCTCCCAAAGCACTGGGATTACTGTCCCCTTATTCGTTTTGTTGATATTCCCAAACCTAGCCCTGCATTTGGGTCATATAGGAAGGAGTAGAGTGGAACAGATGGAATGGGCTTTATGGACTGGACTGAATTTTTCAAAAACAGATCTCGGGACATGACTTAAGATCTCGGGACATGACAAAAATTTAGTTTGATCGTACAAGTAAAAATTTATCTTCTTTCTACCAAAATTATCAAAACTGATTCTTCCAAGATTGAATTTCTCAACATTACTTCAAAAGTGTAGGTATTGTTTTGTTCAATATCTTAGCTAGAGTTAGCCAAACCACCCCCTCACCCCCAGATTTCTAATGGCTTCTTTCAAAGTATGTCCGCAGTTCATGTGATTTTTCCTACTAAACATAACAAAAAAAAATACTTGAAAGTAGAACAAAGAATACCTGAAGACACTTAGAATGTAATAGATGTTATAACACCCTAGCTATAAGTACACTCACAAACATTACCACCGATGAAAATGGTGATTCAAAATCAAATTACTTTATGCGTAGCTCTAAGGCCTGTTGAAAATTTCTAGAAAGCCAGATATTTGTTTCATTGTATTTGCATTTACACACTGCATTGTATTTGGAAATACAGTATTTGGTTAACCTTATTTTCCTGATGACTGCAACAGAGTGAAAATAAGAGACTGGGACATGGGCATTATAGAATTTCCCATTCTTTTTCTTTTCTCTTTTTTTTTTTTGAGACAGAGTCTTGCTCTGTCGCCCAGGCTGGAGTGCAGTGGCCCAGGCTGGAGTGCAGTGGCGCAGTCTCGGCTCACTGCAAGTTCTGCCTCTGGGTTCATGCCATCCTCCTGCCTCAGCCTCCTGAGTAGCTGGGACTACAGGCACCCACCACCGCGCCTGGCTAATTTTTTGTATTTTTAGTAGATACGGGGTTTCACCATGGTCTCGATCTCCTGACCTTGTGATCCACCCACCTCGGCCACCCAAAGTGCTTGGATTACAGGCCTGAGCTACTGCGCCTAGCCAGAATTTCCCATTCTTAAGAAATCATACTACTACTTAGGAATGGCTATATTATTAGATTTCTATTTAGAATGAAAAAAAGCATATATTTTTTGAGAAATAGGCACTATTTTTATTAGAGCAGCTCTATCTCATTGTGTTAGTTTTTTTATCCTAAACTTTATGCTGTTCTTTTTTGGAGGGATCTAGCCACCCCTGTATCTTTTAACTAGCAAAATTTTGACTTTTGCATTTACTATAAAGAGAAGTTTAAAATAGGAGAAAAGGATTTTCAAAAAAATTTTAAAAAGGACCAAATTATGTTTAGTAATACACTCCTTCCCATTTACATGCTTTTTGTTGACTTTGCAGAATTACAAGTAGTGCTTCTAGGTCAAGTGAGGTTTCACGTGCCAGGTTTGGTAAGTTTCATTCCTTAATTTCTTTCATTTAAACCTTCATTAAACCCCCAAATTTAGCTATTCTCTTCCAGAGATCAGTGGTCCATGTTTTAATAAGTAAGAGTAGAAATACCTCTAAGAGACCCATGCATATTTTTGCAGGAGTATCGGGATAATGATGTTGCCTTACTTTAACAGTGATATGGAGTTCACCCTCAGTTATCTAGGAGTGATTGTCCATTTTCCTCATTATTCCAAACCTTTAAGTGTTCTCCCTTTTCTCCTGTCATAATGTTTTGTTACTTGGCAGTGTATCAGCAGAAAATGGAAAGGAAAAACAATGAATTACAAAATATAAATGAATATTATGTTGTCATTACTGGCTTTATAAAAATGAAACTATATTTAAATAGTTACAGTAATTTTTGATCTCTTCCCTTGTCTTTGTAAATTTTTTTCTTCCATTGCACTAGGGAAAAAATTGCTAGGTAATTTAACAGCATAAAGATTCCAAAAGAGACAATTAAAAATACCTAGTAAGAGAAACTTACAATAATTTTAGCACATCAATTATTTATATGAAACAAAGGATTTCTAATCATGCAAATTAGACACATATCAATTAAAATCACACCCTACAGGGCCTCCACATGAAATCATTTATTAGATTAATTTAAGTTACTATATAAAGTTAAATTACAACACTTATATATTCTAGAGTTCTGACATGTTCCTATTTTGTATTTGAATTCACTGCCAATGATTTTGAATTTATGATGCTTTCTTTGAGTTTTTCCAATTCCATTTAAGTATTATTAATTATTCAGTGACTATTTTTTATCCATATATAGCATAAAGACTTTCATTTCCCTCCCCACAACAAAATATCTTGCATATTGATATGAAGCTAAACTATCTAAAAATGCTCTTGCAATAATCATATATAGTTCATTCTCACCGGTCAGTATATTCTGGTCCCAACTTGTCTGTCAAACCAGTCTTCCCACTCCTCTTCAATTTTTAAACACCGTATGATTTAGGTCAGTTCTATTTACTTTCTTACTAACATAACACAAGATATTTAAATCCATTTGCTAATCCTTATTGGTGATGTGCTTGCTTCAATTCTGTGTTTTTTTCACAGAATGTGAATATACTGTTAAGTCAGATAGGCATGGGTTCATATAATAAAACAGTCATCATATTAAGAAAAATTATAGTGACAATAAAATGTCAACACCTATGTAGTGATTATAGTGTTCTGTGTTTTTAGTACTTGAGATATCATTATATCTCATTTAGCTCCTCACAACAACTCTACTTATGAGACAGATATTATTTTTAGACAGATTTACTTCTAGGGAAATCAAGGACTCGTGGTTGAAAATTGAGCAAGGTGTCAAAACTGGCAAGTGAAGAATATGGCGAGCTTAACCTAGATACTGGGGCCCACTATCTGCTATTTTAATAAGAAAACCATGCTCTCCTTGACACTTACTTATGCCTATAAGTTTGTGTAAGTGACATAACCTCTCCAATCCTTTATTTCTTCCTTTATAAAATAAATTTATATTTGTGTACATATTTCATGTCAACCCTTTCTCCAAGGAGCCCTGGAGAATGGGAGATACAAACCAAGATCTGTTGGCGAAGTATGTCCATCGTATCACAGTTCCTTTTTTTCTATATGCTCTTAGCAGATATAGCTAGTGACATCTCCCAATTATATTTGAAGTCTACAAGTTTGTAAATGATCCATTCAAAGCAAATCAGACACCACAGAGTTTATTCTAGCTCTCCCCCTTTCCACATTTGTAACTCCCTTCTTTGATGTTTTTGAATCCTGATTTAAATGTCAGCTTATTAATATCTAGTGAAGACTGATCTAAAATTTAATCTTATTCAAATTAGCAATGAGATTATTCATTGTACCAGGTAGTATTAACCTCGTGTTATGAGAAAAAGTAATAATTTAGACTGCTGTTGAATATTTCCTGTTGAGTTGTAGAGTTGTACTGGCTTTTGGCCAACATGAACACAAAACAATTTCACTAATATTAGGTTTAAAGTTTATAATGGAAGTACAATATACACAAAACAAGAAGTTGATGGCACATTAAATAATTGGACTTAATTCTGAAATTCTTCTTGGAAAGTGAAAAGGGGCATTCAGAATTTTAGCCAAATGTTTCTTCTGATGTGTCTTTAAAGACAGTATTTCTGGCTCTTATGCTTAACTAGGATTGGATAAATGTCTCATTGGCCTATAAAACCTTGAGCTTACATGTGGCATTTTAGAATCGTAGTAGAGTGTACATATGTGATCCATATATAAAATATAACAAGCCAATATCAAATTTGACCCATAATATTCACAAGAACTGTTCACATGTTTATATGTCACTGTTAGCTAGGTGATCCAAGGTTTTTCTAGGTTCAGACATAGAATTCTCATGGGTATTTAAAGTAGAGCAGGCTAAGCACAGTGACTGAAACCTGTAATTCTAGTGCTTTTGGAGGCTGAGGCAGTAGTATCACTTGAGGCCAGGAGACAAGCCTAGACAAACTAGCAAGACCCTTTCTCTACAAGAAATTTAAAAATAAAAACATAAATTAAGAAATAAAACAAAGTACAGATTATTGAATTTAAACAACTTCTCCAGTGCAGGACAACTTTACTAGCTGATTTATGGCTGAAGTGGTAAAGCTAAAGCTCTCTTTATCTCTGGAGATACCTAGATGCCTGTTTGTGTGACTTTTAACCAAGATAAAAGCAGAAGAATTTACAGTGTGCTGTTTCACCTGAGAAATTCTCCTGGCAATCCTGCCCCACCAAGCCTAGTTTCTTTACTGGTTTGCAACTGGCTCAAATGCTTTGACAAGCCTGGCTTGACCACTTAACTACTGAGAGCTTTTCCAAGATGTGTCCTGAAGCCAAGATTCCTGACACAGACTTGGAAGTTTAGCCAGAGCTTTAGCACAATTCAGGTGTCTAAAGGTTATCTCTCAGACTTTTGATGCTTTCCTATATCTGCTTGTAGATGCCTAGCATGTGCTATTGCATTCATTCATGACTTAAAAATTATTTTCCATTTAAATATAATATTTTCAAACATCCTTTGAAGGGTGAGATTACCAAATCCTGACAAATGAAATATGAGTAGCAGTGAAGTGTACCATTTTATTAAGTCTTTAAAAGGACAGTGAATGCTCTTTTTCTTCTTATTCCTCTTATATATCTAAATGATAGTGAGCCCATTCTGGCCAAGGTTGCTAAGTGAAAGACTGATATAGAAGGCACTTATTTCATTAGGTATCTATAAGTTGCTGGACAGAGAAAATTAAGAACAAAACAACCAACTCAAGCTCACATGTAATAAAAATCTACAGAATGCGCATGTATTAAGTGACAGAATACCGACAATAAATCATCAGAAAGGCATTACCATGTCTATGATGTATTCACACACAGACATCCACATTAATAACATATATTTTAGATTTTTTTGTTAAAAAATTTTTACAAGAGCTGGGCACAGTGGCTCTTGCCTGTAATCCCAGCACTTTGGGAGGCTGAGGCGGGTGGATCACGAGGTCAGGAGATCGAGACCATCCTGGCTAACACGGTGAAACCTCGTCTCTACTAAAAATACAAAAAATTAGCTGGGCGTGGTGGTGGGCACTTGTAGTCCCAGCTACTTGGGAGGCTGAGGCAGGAGAATGGCATGAATCCGGGAGGCAGAGCTTGCAGTGAGCTGAGATCGTGCCACTGCACTCCAGCCTGGGCAACAGAGCAAGACTCCGTCTCAAAAACAAAAACAAAAACAAAAAAACAAAAAAATTTATACAAGACAATTTACTTAGTAGAACTTTTTTTGGCTAATTATGATTTTGTAGCAGTCTATTTATTTTCATTCCTTTTGCTGAAAGGCATTCATTAGACTAAAGTCTCACAACCAATCAACTCATTTCCATTTAGAGTTACTTACTAGGTAGGTACTAGGTATAGGATTATATCAGGAGGATATAATCCATACAAAGTCTATATTCCAGTATTAGAGACATATAAGGAGATGAATTTAATACAGTGTTGAAAGAGATATTAAGGAGGAGGATAGAAGGACACTTGTCTCAGTCTAAGAGGCCAAGTTAGCATCCTGGAGGAACTGATGGCTTCCAATTGAAGAAAGTGGGTGGAGAGGGAAAGATACACCAGTGAGGCAAATTGAATCAGCAAAGAGAAACCCTGTTAGAATATTTGAGAAAGCATATGTAGCCTAGGCTTATTAGATTATACTACAAAGTGTAAGGTGGCAGACATAAAGACAGAAAGAAAGACAGACTCTAGATTATTAACATATGATACTGAAGAGATGAAATTTTATTCTGCAAGATATGGGAATGACGGAAAGCACATAAAATGGGTATAGAAGGGAGACTGCTAATTAACCTTATTTACTTAACGATTATCTTGTTTTAACTTAATATTAACATGTCTAATAGCAGCGTACAGCCTCTATTTGATATTATGAGGCAGCTTTGGCAACAAATAGGTCCCGTGATAAGGATGAAAATCAACAGGTACCCAATATGGAAAGAGGAAAAATTGTGACAATGTTGTTTTGGTACTTTAAAATATATATTCATGATGATAAATATGAAGTTATTCGTGAAATGTGAAAGACACATATTACTGAATTATGTGTCAGATAGCCCTTGTAAATCTATCTGCAATTTTATATTATCTCCTACAGAATAGGGTAAGAATGGATTTGACTGGGGAAGGAACAAAGTCTGTCCAAGTTCAATCAACCCAAACTAGTCATTTTGGGGGTAAGTGCACAATTTAGAAAGTGTTGGGTTTTAATTCCACCCTTTATAACTCACCACCTATGGAGACCATGGGAAAATTATACAAGTTATTCTAACTTTTCTTAAAATAAGAAAAACAGAAAAATATGGTATTCAATACTTAAACTGTTAACTTAATACCTGGCAAAAAAATCAATATGGGTTTCCATCCAACTATCAAAAAAATAGGTAAAGCCTATTATCTTTTTAATAACCTTAATATACTTCACAAAAAGTCACTTGTAGACTCAAATTTGATACTTAGTAAACAAGATTCTCCTTTTTTACTGTATCTAAATATAGGATAGAAACAGTTTATATAAATAACTTCTGTCAGAAGTATTACTCTCCTGTCAAATAGTATGTTGCAAAGATATGTGCTGACTTTCATTTATCTTCACCTCAAAATGTTCATGTAGTGTGTAAAGTATCTATAAGAGCAGTTCCTCTCCACAGCTGTAAATGCTCAAGTAAGCATACATTGTGATTTGACCTGGATCACACAAAGTGCAAGAATGACAAATCCAGGAGGAAGACCAGAGCGGCTTCAAACTTAATCCACTACTCTGTATAGCGAAACGTGCAACTTTTGAAGAACTTGGCTAATTCCGTGGGAGCTTATGTTATGCTGGCTTATGTAATTGATCTGGCATGAAAGACAAAAATACGGATGGCTCAGCATTCTACAGATCTGCGGGCATTGAATTCTCCTGGATAATTGCTGAGCAAAGGGGAAAAGACATGCTTCCTCTTTACTCTCTATTCATCTCGTTAAATCTTTTTTTTAAAAAAAGGAATAAAAGAATACCAGACTTTCAATAAATAGAACTAAAGGTATTATTAACAGATAGCATGTTTCAAGTTTACTTTTTTTTTCTTTTTTGAGACAGAGTCTCGCTCTCTCACCCAGGCTGGAGTGCAGTGGCGCAATCTCGGCTCACTGCAAGCTCCGCCTCCCGGGTTCACGCCATTCTCCTGCCTCAGCCTCTCCGAGTAGCTGGGACTACAGGCGCCCGCCACCACGCCCGGCTAATTTTTTGTATTTTTAGTAGAGACGCGGTTTCACCGTGGTCTCGATCTCCTGACCTCGTGATCCGCCCGCCTCGGCCTCCCAAAGTGCTGGGATTACAAGTGTGAGCCACCGCGCCCGGCCTCAAGTTTACTTTTTAAAATGAACATATAAATTCAGATAAACAGATTTATTAAATCACTGTATTTTAAAAAATTACATTAAATTTAAATTACATTAACTAGTTAAACATATTTACCTCTTGGAAAAAATGTACAGAACATACACACACATACACATACACACACAGAGAGATGAATGTACCTAGAAGTTATTCCATTATCTCTTTCCTGACCTTTGCATTTAACTCTAGTTGACATCTAAAAGGAATGTATATGCTCCTAAATTATACAAAAAAAAGCTTAGAAATAAAATTTTGATAGCTGCAGTTATCTAATTTTATTCATATAACATTTGTAAAATGCAATCATAATTAAGGTATCAATGACATGAATAAGTAAATATAGAAATCTGAAAATTTTGATATGAATTAAAAGATTGATTTATTAAAAATTATGAAATTGTAGCCAAAATTTGCATAGCCCAAGATAGTTTATACAGTTTTAGCAAGCAAATGTAGATGATATTGAGATTCAATAGATTTAGACATGTCAAAATGAATCATTAATATATACAATCATATCAAATATAAAGCGGAATCTGAGTCATTATCATGGCAACTATATTTAGGAAAATGAAGAAACCAAAGGGAAAGTGAGAATTTAGTTGGTCTGAATTTAATTTTTACGGTGCAGAGTACCTGATAATTTCCTGAACAATTTGCTTTGGTTTCCAAAGCTATTAGTCATAATAATTAATCATCTTGACTCCATTTTTTTTTTTTTTTTTTTAGACAGAGTCTCACTCTGTCACCCAGGCTGGAGTGCAGTGGCGTGATCTCTGCTCACTGCAACCTCTGCCTCCCAGGTTCAAGCGATTCTCCTGTCTCAGACTCCTGAGTAGCTGGGATTACCGGCACCCACCACCACACCAGGCTAATTTTTGTATTTTTAGCATAG
Source organism: Hylobates moloch (assembly GCF_009828535.3). Taxonomy (NCBI): domain Eukaryota; kingdom Metazoa; phylum Chordata; class Mammalia; order Primates; family Hylobatidae; genus Hylobates; species Hylobates moloch. Next base: position 1,396,805 of record NW_026652305.1, read on the forward strand.
ACGGGTTTTTGCCATGTTGGGCAGGCTGGTCTCGAACTCCTGACCTCACATGACCCGCCCACCTTAGCATCCCAAAGTTATGGGATTGTAGGCATCAGCCACCATGTCCACACACCATTGTTAAATAAACATAGCGCTTACTAGTGTAAGCATGTAACATTTTGAAATTTTTTTTAACAGTTGCATTTAATGGATCATTTATATTGGTTGTTTTGACAAAACAGGTTAAAATAATCTGAGCTTTTTATTTAGCACTGAACTATCCAGTTGTTTGACAAAGATAAACACGCAGAACTAGTTATTTTAAAATCACATATCTGCATTTTTTAAATTTATTTCTCTAAAGTGTGTGTATGTGCAGAAAATCACACTAATTTAAAATGTATTTAGTTATAAAAGAATCCTGACACATTGCTAGGTACTCAGATAAATATAAATTTAATGAAATCTTTATAAACTACATTGAATTGTTTAATATGACTTAAAAATCTAAAGCAATGCAGTTTACCTGCATATATTTTAAGTACAATATTTTTAGATTAATAATTACTTTGTTGTGATGGGTTACATTCTATCTGTAGAAGAAAACCATCCAAGAGGATTTGCACTCATTGCAGCAAAGCTCAAACATCAAAGAAAACAAAAACAAACAAAACACTTCTAACAGAGGAGCACCACACTCTTTCTCTTTGTTCCAAGCACAAGACCTTTCAGCCATCGAAGATGCCAAGAATTTTCTCACTTCTAGGCCTTTTTATGTGCTGTTATGACTGGTTAACTGCCACTATCCAGTTATCCTGATCTTAAACTACCTCCAAAATTAGGACAAATCTAAATGTCATATATGTTCATTACACCTGTATTTAAAATTCACACAATAAAAATTCTTTGTAATTATGTTATTTGGTCAGATTATTGAACATTTTTCTACCCAATAACTGTGAAGCTCATGAAGGCAGTCATCTTGTTTAATAATTATTTATTGAATGCTCCAAATAGACCATAGGTCTGGTGCATCATAGGTTATTAAATAAATATTTGTTACATAAATAATGTTTAAATGTGGTAGGTTTGTCTTATATAATCAAAGTAAATTTATTTTTATCACAATAGTAATAAATGACAAAATTTATATACAAACCCGCTGTGTTTTACTAAAAATTCAAAATTGTCTCTGTGCCCACGTACATATATCATATGCAGTAGGTTTTCACTGGGTAAAACTCATGCTGTGAGAAGATGGAGTTATGAGGATGGTGGAAGATAAAATCAGAGATGATGTGAAACTCTGTAAAGGAAGAAGTCATGGTTAGCACAGATATTTTTACTCAGAAACATTGTATTCTTTACCAGAAAGAGAAAGATACGGGATTAAAAATAGATTTATGACTGCTTAATAAAACGAGTTTCAATTTAGGTTTTAGGAGAAGGCTGTGCTACGTTTGTAGGACATCTAGTTTTAAATTTCTGACATCCAACTGCAATTGTGCAACCATAATTCAAGGGATGGGGAAGAGAGAGATGCCAATTATTTCTGCAGGAACCAAGTCAAAAGTACAAACAATAATTAGCATATTCCTCCTGTGTGAGAGTAATTTTCCCATGGTTGCATGACCAGGAAACTGTAGAGGGGCTGTTGTTCCTTGGCAAAATCCATGGGAAGCTCAATGGCTGAGCATTTTCAGAATAACAGAAAGTAACTCTAGTCTATCAAAATTACATAAAATTGAAAATCCTAGTGGGGTTGGCACAACTTCTTATGATTTGTCACCTGAACCTAGACCATAAAATACATAAAGTCAAAATTTTAAAACTGAAATCGAACAGTTTAGATATGGATCAAGAAATGCTACTGAATAGGCGTCTTTTGTAAATATCGAAATTATAAATATGGAGCAATTGAATAAAATAAAAGCAGTGAGTATGAAAGCTTTAATAAAACTTCGGTTTGATTTGGCAAGTAATAAATGTCAAAAGGGGTATCAGCCAAAGATATTTTATTACTAAGGCCTTAGCTCAAATAAAATCTGCTAACTATTGGCCTTTGAACAAGAGTAAAGAGGAAAAAATAATAAATACAATCACAGCTATACTAGAGTCATAGATTATAACAAAATATCACAAAAGCTTTCTTTACTTACTGTTTTGCAGGTGGAAATGTGGAAAAAGAGATCTTTGTTGTTTCTCTGTGCTCAAAAGAAAGACACTGTCTGCAATGTGTTATAACTTGTATATGTAGTTCAATACCTGTGGTGTATAAATAACATATAACCTGAAATGGTGTAAACAGCCATTCTTCTTTTTATGCATTAAGAACTTGATATGGTTTGGCTGTGTCCCCACCCAAATCTCAACTTGAATTGTATCATCCAGAATTCCCACATGTTGTGGGAGGGACCTAGGCAGAGGTAATTGAATAATGGGGGCTGGTCTTTCCCCTGCTATTCTTGTGATAGTGAATAAGTCACACGAGATCTGATGAATTTATCAGGGGTTTCTGCTTTTACTTCTTCATTTTCTCTTGCTGCCACCATGTAAGAAGTGCCTTTCTCATTCTGCTGTGATTCTGTAGCCTCCCCAGCCATGTGGAATTGTAAGTCTAATTAACTCTCTTTTTCTTCTCAGTCTCATGTATGTCTTTACTAGCAGCATGAAAATGGGCAAATACAGTAATTTGGTACCAGTAGAGTGGGGTAATTGTTGAAAAGATACCCCAAAATGTGGAAACGACTTTGGAACTCGATAACAGGTTGAAACAGTTTGGAGAGCTCAGAAGAAGAAAAAATGTGGGAAAGTTGGGAACTTCCAAGAGATTTGTTGAATGACTTTGACAAAAATGCCGATAGTGATATGAACAATAAAGTCTAGGCTGAAGTGGTCTCAGATGGAGATGAGGAACTTGCTGGGAACTGGAGCAAAGGTGACTCTTGTTATGTTTTAACAAAGAGACTGGTGGCATTTTTCCCTGCCCTAGAGATTTGTAGGACTTTTAACTTGAGAGAGATTATTTAGGATATCTGGTAGAAGAAATTTCTAAGCAGCAAAGCATTCAAAATGTGACTTGGGTGCTATTAAAAGCATTTCATTTTAAATGGGAAGCAGAGCATAAAAGTTTGGAAAATTTGCAGCCTGACAATGCAGTAGAAAAGAAAAACCCATTTTCTTGGGAGAAATTCAAGCTGGCTGCAGAAATTTGCATAAGTAGCAGAAAGCCTAATGTTAACTCCCAAGACAATGGGGAAAATGTCTCCAGGTCGTGTCAGAGACATTCACAGCAGCCCCTCCCATCACAGGCCTGGAGGCCCAGGAAGAAAAAGTGGTTTTGTGGGCCAAACCCAGGGTTGCTGTGCTGTATGCAGCCTAGGGACTCAGCACCCTGTGTCCCAGCCACTCCAGCCATGGTTGAAATGGGCCAAAGTACAGCTCGGGCTGTGGCTTCAGAGGGTAGAAGCCTCAAGCCTTGGCAGCTTCCACATGGTGTTGAGCCTGTGGGTACACAGCAATCAAGAATTGAGGTTTTGGAACCTCTGTCTAAATTTCAGAAGTTGTATGGAAATGCCTGGATGCCCAGTCAAGTTTGCTGCAAGAGCGAGTCCCTCATGGAGAACCTCTGCTAGGACAGTGCAGAAACATAATATGGGGTTGGAGTCCCCACACAGCATCCCTAATGGGGCACTGTCTAATGGAGCTGTGGGAAGGCCCCACTGTTCTCTAGACCCCAGAATGGTAAATGCACCAACAGCTTGCACCATGCACCTGTAAAAGCCACAGACACTCAATGCCAGCCCATGAAATCAGCCAGGAAAAAGGCTGTACCCTGCAAAGCCACAGGAGTGGAGCTGCCCAAGTTCATGGGCACCCACCTCTTACATTAATATGACCTGGATGTGATACATGGAGTCACAGGGGATCATTTTGGAGCTTTAAGATTTAACTGCCTCACTGGATTTTGGACTTGCATGTGACCTGGAGCCTGTTTTGGCCAATTTCTCCCACTTGGAATGGCTGTATTTACCCAATGTCTGTACCCCCACTGTATCTAGGAAGTAACTAATCTGCTTTCGATTTTAAAGTCTCAGAGATGGAAAGGACTTGCCTTGTCTTGGATGATACTTTGGACTGTGGACTTCTGAGTTAATGCTGAAATGAGATAAGACTTTGAGGGACTGTTGGGAAAGCATGAATGGTTTTGAAATGTGAGGACATGAGATTTGAGGGGCCAGGAGCAGAATGATATGGTTTGGCTGTGTCTCCACCCAAATCTCAACTTGAATTGTATCACCCAGAATTCCCACCTGTTGTGGGAGGGACCCAGGTGGAGGCAATTGAATCATGGGGACTGGCTATTCCTATTGCTATTCTCATGATAGTGAATAAGTCTCATGAGACCTGTTGGGTTTATCAGGGGTTTCTGCTTTTGTTTCTTCCTCATTTTCTCTTGCTGCCACCATGTAAGAAGTGCCTTTCTCCTTCTACCATGATTCCAAGGCCTCCCCAGCCATGTGGAGCTGTAAGTCTAATTAAACCTCATTTTCTTCCCAGTCTGAGATACATCTTTACCAGCAGCATGAAAATGGACTAATACAGAACTTGTTTCTGTTTGTTAAGCCCCCAAGAGTTGATATCATAGAGTACACTTTTATCCAAGTTTGGCAATACTAAGATGGAGAAATGAGTCCTGATCAATATTCTTATAAAGACGACACAGTTTTCATCTTAACTTCCTGTCTGAATTCCTGTGGGTAAAATGGAGTGAAAATGGAAAATGGGTGCACACCAAAAGCAAGATGACCCACTTTGCAATTTGGTCAATACTTTAAAAGTCTATACCAAACGTGCAAAACTTTTTAAGAGGATAAGCAGATGAAGACGTAGTGAAAAACAGTGCTTTTCAGCCTGTCTCTGTTTGAACCTGTTTCTTAGCCATTCTGATAAAATATATTGGATACAATTTAGCCTATTGCTCAGCCCAGCTAAATTATAGAAATATCTTCATCCTCTTATTTTCTTTTGCATTATTTTCTCCAGTAGGTATTATGTCAACTGCAGCTGATTCACCTCTACCTAGTAATTATTAATAATAATATTATTCTAGGCAAGAATAATTAGTTCACATTTTACCATGATTAAAATCATTAAAAATACCAACAACTTCCTGTATATAATATTAATGCCTTTTCAAATAATGCAATATTTATGCAACGTAAATTTACACACAAAAGCAAAATATGTCTCTACTTATCTAAAGCTACATTTTACAAAACTGTTCTCATTCATCCAGGAAATTATCCACCAATGTTAATGTATACTCCCTTCCCAAGTACCAACAGTGGATGGTCTTCTTCTTCCTTATATTATGCTCTATAATTTATTTCACTGATAATATCTGTGCTACATATAAAAATGTCTATAGCTATCTTGTCTGAAATTTGACCACAGAAAGTTAAATGATTATTGCTTAGCTTAAAAAGTACAATGTAAGATCCAGCACTTACTTTTGAGAAGTATGCAGGTAAAGTGTGTAACCTTAAAATAACATAAGGGGGCAAACATTGCTTTTTAACAAATAAATATCCATTATATCCTGTAATCTTAATAATATTCCAGTATTTTGAAAGACAACGTTATGCCTAGTTGAAAACACGGGTCTTAGATTCCTTTGAAACTGTTGGTGACTCTGAGACTCAGTTCTGACAAATTGAATATGTAATTGAAACTAAAGACTTGAGCAACACTTCTAAAATCATGCTCTACTGTTCATTTTCTTTTACATTTTTCACAACATGAAAATAAATCTATAAATAAATACATGAAAGTAAATCTATAAATAAATAATGAAGTTAATTGGGTATACATCTACAAGGTATTTTAATATTATATGGCACCAATGAAGCAGTTGTACTAACTCTGAATTAGCAAATAACAAGGGACTTTATCATGAGAAAAACAAAATCGTTATTTACTTTAACATCATGTAGTGGTTGCATAAAATGAAACTAAGTCTAAACTGACAGAACAGATCTAAACTATTTCATTTGAAACACAATAGTCCTTTGAAGAAGGGATTATAACTGTTCCTTCAATTTAAGTTTCCCTAACTTCTAGGAAAGTTCAGTATCTTTTCAACATTGGCCGTCCACACTTGCATTGCTATATATTCCTGATTTCTGTTCTTTATTTAACCTCTTAATATTGAGTAGCATGCCTTTCAGATTAATTTACAAGTCTTCTTTGGATGTTAAACGTATTAATTAACTTTTTGTATTTTATCTGCAGGGCATTTTTCCCCTAACAGACCGTTTTGCACTAATTTGATAATGTTATCTTTTGCCACTACGGAATTAATAAAAGCTCCTTCTCTTAGAAAACCATGAAATCAGGCCAGGCACGGTGGCACACACCTGTAATCCTAGCCCTTTGGGAGGCCGAGGCAGGAGGATCACTTCAGGTCAGGTGTCTGAGACCAGCCTGGTCAATATAATGAAACCCTGTCTCTCCTAAAAACAACAACAACAACAAAAGAAATTACTCAGATGTGACAGTGTGTGCTTGTAGTCCCAGCTACTCAGGAGGCTGAGGCAGGAGAGTCACTCAAACCCAGGAGGTGGAGGTCGCAGTGAGCCAAGATAGCACCACTGCACTCCAGCCTGGGCAACAGAGTGAGACTCTGTCAAAAAAAAAAAAAAAAAAAAAATTAAAAACAAAGAAAACCATGAAATCATATATATATGAGTCTTCTTCGGGATTGAAAATTAATTTTAACAAAATAAGGCAGCAAAATATACTGCTTATATGTAAAAGAACTTTTGAAAGTTTTGGATGTCAGCAAGTTGGCAGAGTAGAAAACTTCAGATTTGACATCCTCCCTTGGAGATATTGATTTCACAGCAATACACGGACCAATACCCTTTGTGAAAATCCAGAAAAGATTTAAGAGACTTTTAAATCAAGGCAAGTGTGAAATCAGCCGCATCAAGTTTGGTAGGAAAATCTATGGCACTCTCTCACAATAGTCTTTCTTCCCAGCAGAATGCGACATGACTGCGAAGAAACCCCTAGTTCCTGGATTCTTCCTGGGAAGAGGAGTAAAAAAGACAGGATTATAGGTGCAATGTTCTGATATTTCAAGAGGGCTGCTCAAAGTACTAGCATCTGTCTCTCTTGTCTCAGAGAGCTGACAAGACCCAGCACACTCTAGAAGCTTCTAGGCAATAAGAAACAAAAGAGTTGGGCAGCTTCAGTGTACATGAGGTACAGCAAACAAACACTAAGATCCTAAAAAAAGAAACAGAAGAGCATTCCTACAGATAATGAGAATACATCAGAGATGTGCACAAAGCTTGTAGGTACCATTACCTGCTATTTCATCACAGGCTAACAAATCTTAATAAAATAATACAAGACATAAAATAATAAAATATAAGTAAGAGCGAGGCAAACTCACAGAGTTCACAGAACATTACAGAACTTCAGTGAGAATTATAATTTTTAAAAACAATAAGAAATCAAGAACAACTAGGTATAAAGCAAGAATGAATAAATATATCTGAACTCCTATATTGAACAGGCTCCACTGATCAAACAATAACGGTTACAATGGATTGAAACCAATCTAATATGCTTAATTGTGCTGTCTCACAATGATTTTTAAAAATCTATATTTGGGCCGGGCGCGGTGGCTCACGCTTGTAATCCCAGCACTTTGGGAGGCCGAGGCGGGCGGATCACGACGTCAGGAGATCGAGACCACGGTGAAACCCCGTCTCTACTAAAAATACAAAAAAAAATTAGCCGGGCGTGGTGGCGGGTGCCTGTAGTCCCAGCTACTCGGAGAGGCTGAGGCAGGAGAATGGCGTGAACCCAGGAGGCGGAGCTTGCAGTGAGCCGAGATTGCGCCGCTGCACTTCAGCCTGGGTGACAGAGCGAGACTCTGTCTCAAAAAAAAAAAAAAAAAACCAAAAAACTATATTTGGATAGTAATAGGGAACCAATTATTTTCTTAAAAGTTAGTAAATAAAGAAAATCAATAAAGGATTTAGTCTTTCTTATATCACTGTAACCATGTAGTATAGGAGTTGTGACTATGTATTAACGAATTTCAACTAATGAATGAAAAATAGTTCAATTATAATATCACTATATTGAAAACACTAATGAATTAATATATCTAGGCATGAGCTTCAATAGTTTTCTGATATTACAAAACATGAGGATAATTAGAAATATTTTTCTGATAAACACCATTTCCCAATGTCTTGACAGAGGGGCTGAACTTAGACCAATGATTTAGATTTAGTTGCTGACTTCAGGAGACACAGAGGTCAGAGCTACAAACTGAACCATACTGTGAATTTGCACTCAGCAACATCTGGCCTATAGAAAACTCTCCAGGTCAAATGGTTGATGCAACAGATAAATTTTAAGAAAATGAATGGGATGGATTCGGATATATTGAATGAAAAGATGGCAGACAAATCGTTTTTGTTTACTTCCCAATGGACAAGCCTATACTACCCTGCACACTTGCATAATGTTTTTAATATAAGGAAATAGTTTCTATATAATTCAAGACTGTGATTACTTATGAGGGATGTGAGATCACTGTTGGATGGCCAGCAATGCTTGATTTCTTTTTTGGTTGTAATACCACAAGGGCTCACCTTATAATAATTCATTATGCTATACGTTTTTGTTAAGTGACTCTCTATATCTGTGTTCAGTTCACAAGAAAAAGTGTGAAAAATTAAAAAATAAAGTCACAATTCTCAAGGAATGGCCTGGATAGTTTGCTTGGAATTAGAACATTTAAAATCAAAATCTATGGATCTCAGCAAAAGCTGTAATTAAAGAATTTTAAAAATCCCCAAAATAACTTAACTGTTCAATAGAAACACATAACTTAATAAAAAATCTTAATATTAACTTTAAGACATTAGTAAAAACGCTACTGCATTAGCCAAGACAGTAAAAAGGAAGAAACAATTCTGTTAAAATTTAAAATTAAGGAAATAGGAAATAAATAAAAAATAAAGGATAAGTCCAAAAAATAATCTTTACAACAAAAAATAAATCCACAAATTCCTCATGTGCTCAGTTAAGAAGAAATCAAAAGAGTGAGCAAAATTATATATGCTTATAAATGAACTTGTAGCTCTGACCATTAATATTTTTGTGGGTTTCACCTCCAGGAATACTCACAGTGATTACTCCAAATGAAGTTTGAGAAAATCAAGGAAGCTCTCATATTTTTATATAGGAACTTTTTTTAGTACCTGTGTTTTTTTAATAAATCTAAAACTTTTCTACATATAAAGTGTGTTAATTTATATTTGAAACATCTAACAATTTATACACAATACTAAAAATTATGTAAGTACCTAAGGAAACTAAAGTGATAAATATTCCAGATATATTAAGGCCCTAAAAATAATTTACTTGAAATTTTAAGAAGTTGCTGGGTCCTGCTGTTAATAATTCTAAATTGACCTTTCTTCATAACTTCTTAGAAAGTTTTGAATTAAATTTCAATCATGTTTTACCTTCTGCTAATAAACATCTCCTTGTACTCAAAGAATATAATCTTTTTGCATAAAATACTACATAAACAATAATTTAGCATATCCACAAGAAAGCAGTCATAAGTACTTTGTGAAGAGTTTCCAACAGCTAGGATAATATAAAAATGAGCACTTTCAGTCACTTTATCTTGTTCTTCAACTCTATAATTCTAGGCTGTATATTCACACCTAATATTCCCAACACAATTTGTAGTCTGAAGACAGAATTAAAAAAATGCATATTTTCCTTTTGACTGACTTACAGTAAAAAAAGACATTGCAAATGTGCATAGATAAATCTACAATGAATTTTAAAATTGGTTTCCGTGAATTTCACATATTGAGACTATTTAAATAATTGAAACTTATATTAACTGCATTATTAAAAGTATCCTGTTAAAATTTCTAAAATATAGAAATTTCTATCAGACTTTTTTCTTTAGCATCTCTGGAAAATAATGGTTTCATGAATAGCTGATCAGCTTTCTTATGTTACATAACCTATGTATTTTCATCTTAACTTGTACACCATAAAGCTTAAAATAAGTATTTTAACTGAGTTGCCTGTTCTCTCCGTTATACTTCTTATTTGATAAAGTTGCTTTTATTGAAGTTTATGTTACCTCAAATAATTTATACAAATAAATAGATAAATTAGATATAAATAAATAGGCAAAACAAGGTAACTAAACAATATAAAACAGCAGGATTATGAGAAGGCCTGTATTGTGACATTCACTTCTAGTAATGATGTGACCCATTAGGTCAGGCATAGATGTCTGTGATTGGGAAAGAGTCTGAGTACTTGGTAAAAAAACATGTCTCTGGTTCTTTTGCAATTTCTTGCTACCATTGGTAACCAAGCAATGAGAAATTTTGGTATTAAAAGGATGTAAAACTTGATCCAATATTTTAAAAAATGGCTCCTACAAGCAAACTATCCAGGCCATTGCCCACAGTCTTTATACAATTCCTCTTCAGAAAATAAAATTGCAAAGCATGATTTAGCTTCATTATCTTCATCAATATCTAAGAAAATATCCAGTTAATCATCTCTAACATCACAACAACAAAATACAAAAATTAATTATCCTATTTCAAATATTTTGTTTACATAGCTCTTGCATCAGTCATTACACAATTGTCACATTATGTTAGAATTTGTAGAAACCCAGAGTGTTCCTACAAAAAGTCTGCCCATCCAGGCCTAATCTTACTTAGATTTTATAAAAGTGTAAATATCTTCTGATCAACTTGGTTATAGAACTTTGAACACTGCTTTCTCTTTAAATTTAATTTATATATAATCTTAAATAAAATGTTTGTGAAAATTATAATTTTTATCCAAAATTAAAGTCAGAAATATACTACACTAAGTCACCTGATCTTAGCAGAAAGGACAGAATGCAAAATGCCTTAAAAGACATGCAATGTGAACTTATATGAGTTCTTCTAAATTTCATTGTCAATAAATACTGAACAAACCTATTTATTCTGACATATCTAGCCACATGAGTTTCACCAACTCAATATTATGGTGATAATCCCCAAGTTTCCAAAGACTTCTCAGATCATCTGGTAGAGTTGAAAGCATGTATATGCCAATTTCAATTTATGTACATCGTGGATTATATCTAAGCCTGGGGAATTGGTAAACGCCTAATCTTCACATTTAGTTTTGTAAACCTTTAATGATTGGGGCTTAGTACAACAATTAACAGTTACCCTGCAAATACAAAGGAAAAAAATGAATAATATTTCCAAAATTCTAAAAGCAGTATCTTTTCTTTTCAGAACTGATATCCACAAAATAAGGAATGAATTGAAATGTATCCACAATACCTTCCCCTCTTCCAGAGAAAATCATATTTAAGATTTCATCCCTAGGAAACCTTCCTGGAACTTAAAGCCCACTTCTCAGAGATGCTCGTTTATTTTAACACCATCTGTTCTACAATTAAAGACATAAGGTAAAATACCCTTATGTGTGATAGCTCCAGCCTTTAAATGTGGAAAAAATGAAAGAGAAGACAAGGACTACTGAATTCAAATTATTGATCGTTTACGTTTTTACCTAGACCGGAGTCTCCTCTTTTTTACATTTGTGCATTTATATCCTTGTGTCGGCACCCTGTAGAAAGAGGAATTTTATGTACATATGTTCCGGATTATTGGAAATGTCCAGTAAAACCTCAGAAGTAAAGAAAGGATTTACTTCACTGGATCCTTGCTCTTCCTTTATGTACATTTTTTGTCAAGTAGTCAATACAGGACCGACGGAATCATGCACAGCTATGCCACATGTGAAAATGGACAAAGTTCTAACTAATTTATTAATTTATTCTGTTGAACAGTTGTTTAACAAATACATATTTTGCACCTCTTCTGCATAGAAGCCAGAGATGAAATGGTGAGATAAACTGACATTTTTCTTGCTTTTGTGGAATTTAATGGAGGAGGCAATCATAGTATAGCAGTCGTGTGTATACTGTAGATTTTTAATTCCAATCTATGCTTATTGCTACAAAGAAAATAAAAGAGCCTTATTAACATGCCTGAATTAGACCAGGGGGCAGTGGAAAATGAAGGGTTACCCCAGGAACTGAAGTTTCAGCTGACTTTGAAAGATTAGAAATTATTTCTCTCGTCTCTAAAATAAAGAGTTGAACATGCAGAGATTCAGTGTCAATTTTTCCTCCTGCAAGCTGGGGAGATTCAGATTCATTTATTCCACTGCAGTATGGGAAAGCTATGGCACTGGTGCACTGAATACATGCAGAGTTAATGTCTTTGGGCAGCCTGCTACAAGTCCATTAAGGGGATTTGTCTTTCCTTCCTTCTATCTCCTTTTATTTTATGACTTGTTCTTCCTAGAGCCTAGTTTTTAAGACTTTCACCTAATCTCACAGCATCAACTCTTATCCCTCTATGGCTGATCCTTACTTAAATCTACCAGTCCAGTCCAAACCAATCTCTGTGATTTCAGCCTTAAATTTATAGCTGCCTGATTAATATTTTAACTTGAATATGCTAATCTTTCCTTAAACATAATATATCTGAAAAAAATAAAATAAAAACTTATTTTTCCCTCTATCCCAATCCCAGACGGTTATCCGACCCTGGAAAGTTTAGGATAATATGGATTCCTCACATACTCAGTATTCAATCTGTCAGGCCTCTGAGCCCAAGCTAAGCCGTCATATGCCCTGTGACCTGCATGTATACATCCAGATGGCCTGAAGTAACTAAAGAATTACAGAAGAAGTGAAAATGGCCTGTTCTTGCCTTAACCGATGACATTACCTTGTGAAATTCCTTCTCCTGGCTCATCCTGGCTCAAAAGGTCCCCCACTGAGCACCTTGTGACCTCCACCCCTGCCAGCCAGAGAACAGCCCTTTGACTGTAATTTTCCACTACCTACCGAAATCCTATAAAACGTCCCCACCCCTATCTCCCTTCGCCGACTCGATTTTCAGACTCAGCCCGCCTGCACCCAGGTGAAATAAACAACCTTGTTGCTCACACAAGCCTGTTTGGTGGTATTTTCACACGGACGCGCGTGAAACAACCATTCATTTATTCATATTATCTCGCTTTCTCTCTGTTTCTCTCTCTCTCCGTCTTTCTCTTTCTCTCCTCTCTCTCTCTCTCTCTGTGTGTGTGCCGGTCTAGATGTGTCATTTCTTGAGTTTTTAGATAATTTCCCATCCATGTGTTCCATGCCAATCCATACAACAGAATTTTGGTTTTGTTTTGTTTTCTGTTTTGGTTGACCTTTACATGAATGCAATTTTAACAAGTGTATTCGTTAAATATGTATCCACTCTGTTATGTGTAGCACTTTCTTTCATTTTATTTGGAGTATGGAATTGTATGGATATACTACAACTATTTTATACATTTTAAAATTGTTGAGCCTTTGAGTTATTTCCAGTTTATGGTTGTCATAAATAATATTGCAAAGATTGCTCTTGTAAATGTCTCAGTGTTCATATGTTTAAAATAATTTTAACTGTGCAGTCCAAAATGGTAGCCACAAACCATATGTCACTACATAGTGCCTTAAATGTGTTAAGTGTAACTGAGTTAAGCAATTGAATTTTTAATTTGATTTTATCTAAATTTTAATTTAAACTGTCACATGCAGCTACTGGCTACTTTACTGAACAGTACAAGTCTATGACATACACATAGAAGTGGGATTGCTGAGTTATATGCTATGTTCATCTTTAAATTTCATAAATAATACTACATAATTTTCCAAAATTATTGCAAAAATTTTCCTAGCAATATTTGGAACTTCCTAGTACACAGTATGCTTGCTAGCACTTGGCATTTTTAGGATTTTACATTTTCCCCACACTGATGGGAGTAAAATATTACTTTTTGATGTTTAATTTGTATTTTTCTTATTTCTAATGAATTAAATATCTTTTCATGTAGATATTTATTTTCTTTAATGTGTGTGTGCACACATCTGCACATGGGTTGCCTGCTCAAGTATGTTGCTTTCTTTTTGATTGCCTAGCTTTTTCTCCATAAAGATAGGTGTTCTTTATATTTTCTAGGTATTCGGGGTTTTTTTGTATTATAAACAGATATACACATTACAAATATCATTTTCTTCCTCTCTTTATCTTTCTACTCTTTATATGCACATTTAATGAATAAAAGTTATTTTAAATGTAAGCATATTTATAAATATTTTCTTTACAGTTATTTGATTTTGGACCACTTTTAGAAAGGAAAATTCTTGTTTTCAGTTTAGTAGGTTTTAAGAAGTCTGAGGTTAGCCATTTACTCTCTTTCTATATATATTTACACATACACACACTTACTATTTTTAGGTTATATACTTTTTTGACAACTTAGTCATAAAAACCTAAGAAGTTCTACCTTTAACCTATTTTTAGATTTACCTAAATTTTCCATTAGTTTTCCTGGCTTTCTTACTTCCTTTTTCTTTCTCCTTTCCTCCTTTTATCCCCACTTCTATCCTCTCTTCCTTCCGTCATTTATTTTCTCCTATAGTCGTGCATGCATTTGACACTGTCATCACCTAACCTCTTAAAATTTCTATTTGTATTGTCTATTAGGTAAATATATTTTTAGAATTCATTTCTTCAGACTGCCGGAAGCTTTTAATTTAAAGGTCTCAGAAATCTGTTCAGTGTCACCCCACCCTCATTTCTCACTTGAATTGTCTTTTAATATCCTTGTTTATTTCCTGTAGCACCCACTGTCTCATTCACCACTGCACTCCAGTTTCATTCTCTGTAGAGTAAGCTCCATTAGGCTAACCAAAGCACTTGGGTGAAATTTAAAGTCCACTGAGCTAGATGATTGGATCTATTTAAATACAGATTTTCTCCATGGCTCTGGGATTTATTTCCTGAATCTAAGAGATACAAGACGTAGTCGTTTTGACCACATTTGTTTCTAAATATATCAGTGAGCTTTGTATTGTTTTTATCTGTGACCCCATTTGCCAAATTAATATGCTTCATAATGGTTCTGTCAACTCTATCTTCTGAGTGTAAAGTTTCTCTAATCCAGAACATCTATTCAATCTGAAAGAATTTTGGTCTTAGAATTCTTGAAATTTTATCATTTTCTAATCTTTTCTTATTTTATAATAGTCTAAATTATTACTTAGAAAATATTTATTCATTTCTGTTTCCCACTGAAAGTGGAATATATATCCCTGTACCATTGATACTGACTTTGAGTATTTGACCAGCTTTGGCTAATGAAATGTTAACACTTGTTTTTAAAGCAGAGTTCTTACATAGGCTTGTGATCAGGTTTTATGCTCTGAGAGGCATGTGCCCGAGGTAGACACAGTCCTGTCAATCTAGAACCCAAACTAAAATTAATCACAGCCTAATGCAGAGGTAATTGATCCACAACCTGAAGAAGGGTCACCCAGTCAAACCAATCCTAGGTCAACTGAACCAGAGTTGCCCTGCCGACCTGCATAAGAATAAATGATCGTGCTGTAAACTACTGAGATTGGGATTGGTTTGTTATGCAACGTTACTATGGCAACAGTTGACTCATACCCGTCCTACTGCAAAACAGTTATGTCCGACATCTTTCAGTTCTCTGTTATCTACATACTTTTATCAGATTAACTTGATTTATTCTTCGAGTACCACCTTATTTTCTTCCTTAGACCTTCCTCAGTTTGTATAGTTATTCAAAATACAAATCTTTTAAGATGAAGATGCTTTGATTTTCTTCCTGCTTTAAGAGAAAAAGTTTTTTAAAGTACAGTCGTTGTTAGCACACTATGTCAAAAATAGCCTAGTGAATTCTTCTGTAATATAAAATAGGAAATAAAAAAGTTGTAGGACAGCACAAAATGTCTACTGCTGAAGCGAATTCTAATGTTTTAACCTGACTTTGTAGGACACTTCTATACTGGGAACATCCTTCCAATAGTCCAAATTTTAACTTAGTTTGAGACTCACTTATTACGAAGAGTCACTTGCTGTATATAAATGTCTTGTTTCTTTTTAAATCCGAGTCTTCATCTATACTAACTGTATAGCTTTTATAATCACTGTTTTCTGAGATATTCTAACTGGAATTCCCAGTATTCCCTTCACAGATCCATTCAAATGTAGTAGAAGTGGCAAATATAATGATCCTAGTCATGTAATAGATTTTCTCTAGTTGCCTGCTTTGTTATTGACTTCCTACCTTCACTTTGAGAAACTGCCTCTCAATAACTTTTTGGATATAGTTTCCCTTTAGGGGAACATTTTTGTGTACTCTCTGAGATTTTCTTTTTTTTCCTCTGTTAACAGTTCTCTGAGCCCTAGAAATCCTCACTGATTTTGTCATGAATAAAATATCATCCTCTTTCCTAGCTCCACATTTGAAGGCCATTAGTTCCAGCTATATCATTCTGGGTATATTTCTTTTTCCTTTCACATAAGAATAGTTTGGCCTCCAAGATTTCAAAGTTGGTTTCTGTTTTCTTCCATTCTCTGATGTTTCTCTGGCTTTCTCATTGTTATTTTAAAGCTAAGATTATCAATTGTGCTACATTTTTTGTATGCTCATGAGAGTTTGTAAATCATATTTTGTTGTAGATCCCCTGACATCAGAACATCTTAGAAGTAATAGCTGTGTAATCTTAGGCAATTTACTTAATTTTCTATGCCTCAGTGTCCCACTTGTTAAATACAGATTATAACAGTATTTACCTCACATAGCACTTTGGGGAACTAAATGTGATAGTCTATGTATATTACTTAGAATAGTCTTAGCACATCTGAAACACTTATTAAGATGTTGCTTCCAACATTATTATGTGAATTTGGTTGTGAGGAGTAAATGAGATATTCTATGTAAAGCAGTTAGCATAGAGGTGCTCTGCAATAAGTGCGGTACAAACATTAATTCCTATTATCTGTATAACCAAAAGTACTTTGTCTGCCATCCAAAGTCTATGACTGTTTCCAGGTACTTCTGATTCTCAAACCTGAGACTCTTCAGCAAAAAACCTAACTTAAAATAATATACACACATCAAATTTTATATTTACAATTTTTAATTTACATTTACCCTCTCCAGTATGTTCCCTAGTATGTTTTAGTTTGATACAAATCACACATTACTGTCTTCGAAGTAATAAAATATAAAGAGAAAAAAAGATAAAGACCAATAAGCATAAAAAATATTGGCTTTATTACAGGCAAGTATGCAATAATCCCTAACCTGCAGTACTTAATAAAGTGGGTAAAAGACCAATGATAAAGCCTCCTACTCCAAGTCTAAACGTAGACCATAAGAAGTGGGTGAATTCCATCCATATGGAAGACTCAGTCAAAGAGCTACTATCCAGCTCCTTGGAGTATTGACTGCTTGACTGACACACAGTTTCTGGCATAAGAGTTAATACAATTCAACACATGACCTTACTAGTTAGTGTGACTCTATCTCCTAATAAACCCATATCCCAGTTAACATTCTAGGTTTTGCTTATTCCAATTAGCACTACTTCTGTTATGTGGAAGAGTGAGGGGGTGAAAAGAGTACAATGATGCCCATTTCAAACCTCTCTCCCCTATATAGAAGGAGCTAGATTATGTTCCTATAATAACACAGAAAGAAAATAAACATTCCTGTAAGCATTCACTAGATTATATTGCAATCTCCTTAATTTATGTAATATATATTGTATCCGTTTTTTTGTATTCTCAGTAATTACTGAATTATCTGGTATCCAGGAGAGAATTAATAAATTGAGACACATTTATTGATTGAATATGTTGTAGATAAATAAATACGTTGATGCTAAATTAATCATAGTTTGAAACTCTCTATGAATCTTTTCCATTTCCTTTATTCAAAAAAATAAGTTTGCTTGTTAAAGATGAGGCAAAATCTACTGCTCTTCTTCTTGACACTAAAATCTGCAGTCATGAACAAAGGCCATTACATGGCCCACTGACATTTATTTAACTTTTAATCTACTTATAGGGTGAGAGTAGTGGCTTGTAATGTCATATGAATACCATGAATTCATATAATTAATACAAAAAAGGAATGCTAAGATATTAGATGGTTTATATGCAAATAACATATACAACATATTTTTCCACTACCCTCTCATTAAGCCCTGCCAATAAGAAATTCTGAACCAAAACAGAGAACATTGAAAACATTGGGAGGAATTTTCTGTCTATAAAAATCCATTGTAGATACATGCACGAGTGAACACTTATTCTGGACTTGTCATGTTCCATGCAAAGTAACTTTGGAATCAGTCTTTCCCTGTCATCGGCCTTTATTCTATGTTTTCACAAGATAAGATATGAGCTATGTGGTTAATGTAATTGGGTGAATAGAGTGACCATGCTCAGATCAAACAGCTCTTTTCTCATTTTCTTTACTAAAGCCTAGCTGTACAAAACAGTTACCCGCATCTGCTCCCCATCACTTACTAAGAGGTTTGCAACTTTGTTTGACATACATGTGTGCCATGTCTTTCAATCTAACATTCACCTCTAATAAAAATGTTAATTTCATCTCCTCTCACCTGATTTTGCATCCCTCTCTCAATTGACTCAAATGTCACGTGGGAAAAGTGGATGCTTTTTGAAAACCTCTAGTTTCTTTAATATGTATTTATGTGTGCATATTGTGTGCATGTTTGTGTGGTGTGAATGTGTGTGTGTGTGTGTATACACACATCAACATTTTGAATGAATTGATTTTACCATTGTTTAAACATAAAGATGTATTTTACTCAAAAGTAAAATACCTCTTTGGTTTTATAATTTATTCTGGGAACTCAAAACTTTCCATTCTAATGTGTATGAGGTTTATTTCGTTTGTTTGTTTTTTACTATTCTAGAGTATTTTATGCTGCATTCTATTGTAATTCAAAATGCCAAAGCTAGTTGATTTCACAGTTTCTCAGACCTTACATCTTAATTTTCCACACTGGAAAAACAAAAGCAAAACTGTAGGTCTTAGTGGAAACTAGCAGTTGCTCTGGCACCTTGCCCATTTTGGCTCTTCTTCCTGAGGTTTCTCTCAGATCACTTTCTTCTCTTTGGCCCCAGATGAGCTTCCAGTTTCTCCTTCTATGGCAAATTCTGACCGGGCAGATACTGTTTTACTTGTTCTTTCTGGGTGCATATCTTGGTTTGGATATATTATTAACATGAACATGCCAGAATAAAAATGCATTGCTCTGTTTGGTAGATTAGACAGAACAACTAAGATTCTCTCCCAAAGGGACATAAAATCTAGAATCATTTTCCTATGAGAACAAAAAATTAAGCAAAACCATTTTACTGCAAATTATTTGTCTAACACAAAGTTGTATCTTTAGCTGTAAACATTTTACTGTTTGCACTGAAAATATTAAATACTTCCATTCTGTTAAGAATGGCGTATATCAAAGAGAATGATTGACACATAGATAATATTTTAATGTTGAAGCAGAACACTTTTAAATCCTTCAAGATCTGTAGGCTCTTTTGATACTTCCAAGAAAGTTGTGCTTTTAGCACAGGGGAAATCTGTAGTTCATTTAATCAATTTTTGAGTGTTTTATATATATTGTAAGTTTTAAAATTCCAGCTCCACCTTGATTACACAGCATATCATAGTGTTTATTCCGGCTCAGATATGTACTTAATTCAATGACCTGAAAGAATTATTGAACCTTTTTATACTTCTCCAAAATAGACATAAAATAAAAAAGGAAATATAAATATAATAATAATAATAATATGGATATGAGCCTTAAGTAAGAAAATGCATTCCTGATGCTTACCTTAAGCATCAGGAGCTGTGAAAAAATAATTTTACCCCAGCTTTCAAAGAGCTTGAGTTGATCTCAAGAGAATGCGATAGAACATTACAGGGAAACTAGACATTAATATACTATAAGCGATACTGCAGTGTTTTAACTCTATGAATTAAAGTGTATTATGGATCTTATTGACAGGTGAGAGATGACAAAGTTGGGTTCTCTGAAAAGTAAAATCTGACAGATTGGCATGGAGGTCAGATTTTGGAGATCAAGCACAGAATCAACATCTGTAAAAGAGGGAAGGAGGTACGATTTGTCAGGTAGAGAAATTGCACAGCAATGTAGGCTCCTTGGGGACCTCTGGATCTAAAATGGCCCTTCAAAGTAGTTCCTAGTAGGGGAAAGAGGGCCAGACATTTTTATACTCCATGTTTATTTAGTGTGGCCACCATAGGAAGTTAACATGACATTGGCCAAGGTGTGTTTCTTCACTGAGACAATTCCTGAAATGACTAAGAGTTGAGGGCTGTTCACTGCAAAAATATCCAACAGCTGGAGAAAAGTCCTTCTGAAGATGTGTCTGAGCACACTGTGTGAGGTTTATCTCAGGGCAGAGACATAAGATGCTAGTATTCTGTGAAAATCCTGTAGAGTGGAATTTCCCTTAATTCAAGTTAACAGGAGATCCTTGGACAATCTTAGGAATAGCATCACTGTATTTCTGATTGCCCACAATGGACTTTGTGAATGAAGATGTCAATTAGCCTAAAGTACCAAAAATAAACTCTCAGTTTTTATATTATTTACAATTTAAGATGTTTTAATATAGAGAATGCATATGTGTATAAGCATAAATAAAGGTGTTGACAAAATGTAGATATAGATGAGAGATATAGATATAGATATAGATATTGATCATCTCCATACTGGTCTGATTTAGTATTAAAAGATCTAATTAAAAACTTTACTCCAGAAACAAACGCTACAACTCTTTTTATATCCACTCAACATTAAAGGGCTTACAAATTAACATAATGAATGTTAGAAATGATTCTTTGTTGGTAATGATCAGTAGTAAAAACATGCAGGTAAGGAAAAAATACTTGCAGAAACATCAGTTCTGGTAAGAAAAGTTAAAGGTCTAGTGAACCCAGAAGCCCTGATCAGAATAGAGTCTTAGGCTTAGAACCCTGCCCTCTGTTGGATCAAAATAGCAAACTATTTTGTCATAGGATATTTTTTAAAGGATAATTGAATGCTGAAAAATACTTTCCACACCAAGAATTTACCTGATTGTCTAAAAAAGTCAGAAATGAGACACTTCCTCAGGATTGCTGAAAAGGTTACACAGCTGTGTCCACACACCTGTGTGGAGCACACACGTTTGCTTGCTAACAAATATGTCAGAATATAATCTGTGACTTGGATTTTATTATAGCATAGCTCATGATAGTAAGGTTTTTGAAGAGAAAATATCCAGCTGCCAGTTACCTTTAACTCTTGGAGGCTATCAATAGTTACTCAAAAAGCATCATAAATATGAAAAACAAATTAGGTAGTTAGGTTGTGAAACCAAGAAACTTGAAGTAACTCAGATCATAACCCACTGGGTTAATATTTAAATATAAAAATGAAGTGTTTTTTTGTTTGTTTGTTTGTTTTTGATATGCAGTCTTGCTCTGTGGCCCAGGCTGGAGTGCAGTGGCGCGATCTCTGCTCATTTCAAGCTCCGCCTTCCAGGTTCACGCCATTCTCCTGCCTCAGCCTCCCAAGTAGCTGGGACTACAGGCGCCGGCCACCACGCCTGGCTAATTTTTTGTATTTTTAGTAGAGACGGAGTTTCACTTTGTTAGCCAGGAAGGTCTGGATCTCCTGACCTCGTGATCCGCCTGCCTCGGCCTCCCAAAGTGCTGGGATTACAGGCGTGAGCTACCGCGCCCGGCCCCGAAGTTTCTTTTTTTAAACCAAGATTTGCTGTCATAACTTCCATCATACCCAAACCTGCAAAAATCATAAAGCTATGTAGTATTTCCTTCCAGTAAGAAAGATTATAAGGGATGGTTACAGCAAAGTTAAGCCACTTATAAAAAACTTGTTGGAGAAAAATAAGTGAAGCAATCTGAACTCAGAATGCAGCTAAAGAGAGATGCCACTTTTGTTAAATACAGGAAAAAAATTACTTATTCTGTGCTAAATAGAAATATCCATGGAGGAACAAACCCCCAAATGTTAATGGAGGTTACATTGCAGGGATAAGATAATTGCTAATTTTTTTCTTTATCTTCATAATTTTTACTTAAAAATTTTCTAAGTTAAGCAATAGGACTTCTATACTTAAAAATTACTGAATTTAAATAATTTGCTTTATTATTTAAGCAATTAATACCTCTTACTCTCTTCCATTGACTCATTCACATTCTCATGGGTTTTATGGTCTTTATATCATGTTCTTCAGTTGGTGGAGTCCAACTACAGTCATGCACCTCATAACAACATTTCTGTCAATGAAGAACTGCATATATGATGCTGGTCCCATTAGGTTATAACAGAGCCGAAAATTCCTATTATTTGCTGATGATGTAGCCATCCTAGCCATCATAGCACTCATGTGCTTGTGCTGATGTTGGTATAAACAAACCTACTGACCCGTCAGTTTTATGAAAGTATAGCACATGCAGGCCGGGCGCGGTGGCTCACGCCTGTAATCCCAGCACTTTGGAAGGCCGAGGCCGTCTCTGCTAAAAATACTAAAAATACAAAAAATTATCTGGGCGCGGTGGTGGGCACCTGTAGTCCCAGCTACTCGGGAGCCTGAGGCAGGAGAATGGCGTGAATCCGGGAGGCGGAGCTTGCAGTGAGCCGTGATCACGCCGCTGCACTCCAGCCTGGGCGACAGCGAGACTTCGTTTCAAAAAAAAAAAAAAAAAAGTATAGCACATGCAATTATATACAGGACATAATACTTGATAATGATAATAAATGACTGTGTTACTGGTGTGATATGGTTTAGATGTGCCCCCACCGAAATCTCGAATTGTATCTCCCAGAATTCCCACGTATTGTGGGAGGGAGCCAGGGGAGGTAATTAAATCACGGGCCGGTCCTTCCCCTGCTATTCTCGTGATAGTGAGTAAGTCTCATGAGATCTGATGGGTTTATCAGGGGTTTCCGCTTGTGGTTTTTCCACATTTTCTCTTGCTGCCGCGATGTAAGAAGAGCCTTACGCCTCCCGCCATGATTCTGAGACTTCCCCAGCCGTGTGGAACTGTAAGTCCAATTAAACGTTTGTTTGTTCCCAGTTTCAGGTATGTCTTTATCAGCAGTGTGAAAACGAACTAATACATGGTGTATGTGTTTTACTATAATATACTTATTTATTGCTATTTTAGAATGTATACCTTGTACTTCTAGAAAAAAAGCAGTTAACTGTAAAACACCCTCACGTAGGTCTTTCAGGAGGTATTCTGGAAGAAGACATTGTTACCTTAGGATATGACAGCTCCCTGTGTGCTATTAACCCTGAAGACCTTCCAGTGGGAAAACATGTGAAGATGGAAGGCAGTGATACTGATGATCTTGACCTCGTGTAGGCCTAGGCTAATGTGTATGATTATGGCATAGTTTTTAACAAAAAGTTAAAAAATAATAATAATTTTTTTTTGGGAAACAGAGTCTTGCTCTGTCGCCCAGGCTGGAGTGCAGTGGCGCAATCTCGGCTCACTGCAACCTCCGCCTCCCAGGTTCAAGTGATTCTCCCGCCTCAGCCTCGTAAGCAGCTGGGATTACAGGCGCGTGCCACCACACTCGGCTAATTTTTGTGTTTTTAGTAGAGACGGAGTTTCACCATGTTGGCCAGGCAGTTCTGGAACTCCTGACCTTGTGATCCGCCTGCCTCGGCCTCTCAAAGTGCTGGGATTACAGGCATGAGCCACTACGCCAGGCCTAATTTTTAAAAGAAAAAAGCTTATACAATTAATATCTAAAGAAATAAATACTTTTGTACAGCTATACAATATCTTTGTGACTTAAATTGTTTTTACAAGAGTCAAAAGATTTTTTAAAGTAAAAAGTTTATAAAATAAAAATTACAGTAAGCTAAGATTATCTTATTTAAAAATATATTTGTTTGTTAATTTAGTATAGCCTAAGTGTACAGTGTTCATAAAGTTTTCAGCTGTATATAGTAATGTCTTAGACCTTCATACTCACTCACAACTCACTCACTGACTCACCCAGAGAAATTTCCAATCTTGCAAGCTCCATTCATGGTAAGTGTCCTATACAGGTGTACCATTTTTTTTTATCTTTTATAGCATATTTTTATTATGCCTTTTCTATGTTCAGATATGTTTAGATACACGAATACATATCATTGTGTTTCAATTGCCTACATTATTCAGTACAGTAACATGCTATCCAGGTTTTTACTCTAGTAGCACTAGGCTATACTGTATAGTTTAGGTGTATGGTAGGGTCTACCATCTGGGTTTGTAAAACTACACTCCATGATGTTTGCACAAGGACAAAATTGCCCAGCAACACCTTTCTCAGAACAAATCCCTGTCATGAACTGACACATAACTGTACATTCATTTTCTTAGCTTTACATTCACTTCACTCATCTACTTCATATAAACTGCTCTATCAAAGCTGACCAATTCTTTTATTCCCCTACCACTAATCCATATAAAATTGTAAAATCCTTCAAAGTACATCAATAATTCTTCTTCTACGGGTCAAAGGATTCAAACAATTACACATCAAAAAATTTTGGGGTAAATTTGAGAATATTTGCTTGTCCTCCTTTCACTATTACTATTCTTTCTGGAAAAAGAAATGGAAAATTGTCCTATCCTTTCTTCGAATACAAATGACATTATCACTGAAAACTACACGAATGTTTTTTTGTTTTTGTCTTTTTTTTTTACAGAAAGCAAACTGTAATATATTACTTACACAATTGCTGTTGAGAAGCAAATTTTCTATTCAAAGTAATTATTGCCAATACTAAAATATTGACATCTGGCATCCCAAATATTATATGTTATAAGCTATTAAAAACAAAGATTAAAAATATTCAATTGTTGAATTAATTCAGGACCATACTATAAAGCATTAACAAAAAATTGAGAGTAATGTCCATTTTTGTAACTTTTCTATGCAGTATATTTTACTATAATGGACTAATTTGATTTCAGAGGTCATGTCTTATTTTTTTTCAGCTATTTATACCAAATATCTAGAATAATGTATTCTATTCAAGGATTAGGTAAATATTGAATGAGTGAGTGAATAAAAATCATGAATAAATAAATGAATGGATGTTCAAAACTATGAAGCACTCATCCTCAAATATTCAGAGTTGCCTCTAAATAAATCTATTATTGAGGAAAAGATCAATGTGTCATTGAGGAACTAGGCTGATTTAAAATTACAAGAACTTTAAAAAATTCAATTACATTACAGAATTATGATCACTTTCATATTTGTTCTAGAAAAAAAAGAATCACATATATAACCAGGATTACTTTTCATATTTCTTACTTTACCATGAACATAGATGTTACTGTGTTTAATGATGTATCTGCTCAGTGTTCCTTAAGTGGTCTAAATGCTTAATGTGTTTGTGGTTCCAACACATGTTGTATGTCTTATATTTCCCTTTGATTATGATCCTCAGAGGAAATTACAAGAAGTAGCATAATACTGTTTCAAAGAAGAAACTTTTTGAGATAAAATGAAAAGTGAAAGTATTTTCAAATGAGAAAAAATACTGGATGAGTAATGGTTAATGGAACATGTAGAATGCATTTGAAATTGTGTTAATATATTAACATTGACTTGACTACCACTTTTCCTTGCTTTAAAAACTTGTACTTGCTAAGCAGTTGATGGGAATTAATTAGCTACATAGAAAAGCATTGACAGTGTGCTGCTTTGTAAGGTAATGAGAAAATTAGAATTTTTTTAATTTAGAAAAGCTCATTGACACAAATTTTGACTGAATATGTTTATTACTACACAGAATATCCTGAATAAAATATTTGAATCAGTATCTCATGTAGACACATTCTACAAGTTTAATTATGTAATAATTTTTAACAACTCCAATAAAGATACAAACATTTTACTCCATTTATTTCTGGAAACTACAGTATTTTTTTCTATATTTAAACAATACCTGAAATGCCTTAGGAAGATAAAGAGAAATTATATTAACAATGCATAGTCATCTTTTTTCTTCACTAAAGGGCCTATACCTTCTGAAGTAATTATTAGCACAACTGTTTTATTTTTATTGTAATTATGTAAGTCATCTCAAAATTACAGATCACACATGAATAAACTGGTAAATCCAAAGGTTTTTGATGCACTATTATCAGCACACATGTAATATTTCTTTAGTCATTTTAGGTGCTATCAATTCTAAAATGCATCCTTTAGAAAGTAAAATAGAATATTTGGAGAAAAAAGTCACTTAGAAATAATGCTTAATGTGATTTTATACTCTGCTTTACTTTTTCAAAAATGATCTTTTTTTTTGTACTTTAAATGGCTCTGTATGCTATTGAAGAATGCTCCAAATTTTGGTAGATCTTAATAGCTGACTATCTGCTCTGGCTACAGTAATGTTTCTCTTGTGGGTAGAAGTAAACCTTACATCCCTCATATTATACATATTAATGTATTTTGATTCTTGTGTAATAATTTATGAATCTGTGCTACAATTCGTATTTATAATGTTTAAAGTGAGTTGTATACAACACCAATACCTAAAATATTCTACAACATTCACCCTATTGTCATTTATATATTGAAACTTAGAAAATATTCATTGAATGAATGATTGGGTAAATATGATTGGTTTTGCCATGTTTCCTTGATTGGTCATTCCATTTGTTTTTTTAATTCATTCACGTATGTTTATACATATTTATTTATTTATTTTGCGAATCAAGAGAAGAAATACTGCAAACCCTAAAACAAAAAACTTTTTCTCTCTTTGGTCACAAATTTCATGCCTCAATCATCTTGGAGGATTTATGCTTTGAAACACATAAGATTATTATTTCTCCAGCATACTGCATGAATTTATATCCTAAACTCTATCTATTCCTTGTAAAGCATGCCATTAAATAAATAAAAGAGTCTGTAATCCCTTCAACACTATTGATGCATACCATCTTCCATGGCAAAAAAAGAGACTACATTGAGAAATGCAAAAACTACAAATGATAAGGATTAGAAGTCCTGGCAAAGACTCTAAAGTACCCTTAAGTTAAAAGAATGAAAGAGTATAAAATACAGAAATCTTCAAAATAAGGAATAATGATCAGTCTCCATCAAGGCAATATTTAGCATCTAATCAAGTGAAAATGAATTTTGTGCAGAAATGTAAACAAGGAAAAAACTGAATTTAACTGAGGTAGCTCTCAAGAGTCAGATATATAAGCCTCACTTTTCAAGCTTTTCAGCTTTTTTACGAAGGACAATTTATTTAAGCTCCTTGAAACATACGTTATTTCTCTGTAAAATGGTATAAATGACTGTAGTTGTCTCTTAAGGTTTGTTTTTTGTTACCTGATTTTATGATCTTTATAGGATTATGAAAGTAATCCACTGTTACCTAATATTCATTATTATAACATAGCATTCATTAAATGAAAGTTTTACTATTATGCAATAGTAGGTGTTACTGGCCAGATTTTAAACCGAGTACAAACATAAACCTGTGAATATCAGTTGAAGATTTGTATCATCAGGCGAAAGTGGCTGAATCTATGCAATGGTAAATAAAACATGGACAGTGAAATAATAATTGAAATGGGAATCCAGAAACAACATTGTTATTTTGTGCTTCAGTCTAACTAGATTTGTGATCTTCAACTAGTTATTAAATATTTCCAGACCTCGTGTTTCTCAATCAAAAAATTAGATGATTGGCCTAAATGATTTCTGATGACATAAACACTAGCCAGAAACCAAGCTTTACAAAAATTGTTCTTGGAACATTTTCCGTGATATCATTGGATGTACTAGAATCTGTTCCCATTAATCCTGGAAGTCTGTACATAAGCCATAAGCCTTTGGCTAGGTTATAGCACAATTAAGATGGTAGGTCTCTAAGAACTTCTCAGAGTATTAACTTTTTTTTTTTTATTTCTTGGGCCAGTTAACCCTGATAAGGTTAACTGTGATCTTTGCTTTCATTTTGTTTTTGGCTTCACTCACCCAAGAGCTATTCTTCCTTGCCATGAAGGAGAAATGGAATTCAATAATATTCCCTGGTAGTAGGAATATTCCTTGATAATCGCAGTGGTGTCCATATTGTTTCTTTCTCCAAAGTAGACAGCCCAGGAATTTCAGCAAACATACCAAGTTCTAGAAGATGTATAAAAAGAATGGTGGATCTAATGTTTTACGTTTTCCCATGACTATGAAGACCTGGTGATAAGAAACATAATTATCCAAACTTCTTTTTCTTAATTTTTAAAAAACTGGGGTCTCTGCAACTCTTCAAAAGAGCCTTTAAATCTCTTTCCAGAAACAGAAGAACAAACGTATGTGCTCTATAATAATTTTAGAATGTAAATTCCTTAATACACATTTACAAATACATATGCATATATATGTATAAGTATCTACATTCATATTGTGTTGTTTTGACTCAGATATTAAGCACCAGGAATATGTTTAGTTTACCTCTACTACTGTAGGCTTTTTATTGTAAAATTATGCGGAAAAGAAGGGAAATGCAGAAAATGTCCCAACAAATAAAGTGAAAACATTAAGGTCATAAAAGTGTTATTTATAATACTATATCCAGACTAAAGTCACCAAAATAATTCACAACTTAAACTCATACAATTTGGTTTCTATGGTGTCTACTTTTTTTTTTGCTTGTTTTCTTAGCCCTACCTCTACTCTTCCACTTCTGGTTATTCTTGGTTTCTTCTGAAAAATGTGTGTTTGTTTGTTTGTTTGTTTGTTTATTTATTTTGAGACAGAGTCTCGCTCTGTCGCCCAGGCTGGAGTGCAGTGGCGCAATCTCGGCTCACTGCAAGCTCCGCCTCCCGGGTTCACGCCATTCTCCTGCCTCAGCCTCTCCAAGTAGCTGGGACTACAGGCACCCGCCACCACGCCCGGCTAATTTTTTTGTATTTTTAGTAGAGATGGGGTTTCACTGTGGTCTCGATCTCCTGACCTCGTGATCCACCCACCTCGGCCTCCCAAAGTGCTGGGATTACAAGCGTGAGCCACCGCACCTGGCTTTATTTTTTTATTTTTTTATTTTTATTTTTTTCAGAATGCTTGCTCTGCATATCATGTGAGTTTTACTCCACACAACTGCCTGCGAAAATTACTTTTATGTCTGATGTTAATTAGCTAACAAAAAGAGAGATTTGATTGAGTAGGCTTAAAGATTTTAAAGCCAATCTTCTTCATAAAGCTACTGGCTTCCCTTCTATTTAATGAAACTTTTGGTCAGGCAACAATCTGTGGTCTGAAGAAATTCTCCTGGTCATCAGACTGTAAGGCACGAAACTCACATGCGAGGAACCATGTCTGAGTGCTTGGCTTGTAAGGGAGCTGTGGTTGCAACAAGAGCTCAGAGTTGTTCATTATACAATACTCACACAAAATCTATTTTTAGTAAGGAAAGTACTGAAAGTTATGTTCAAAATAAACGTGTGAACATATGTGTGACCGTCTACATTATACAATATGGATATTTATGTACTTAATATGATGACAATTTTCATTGACACGTATTTGAACTTAAGCAATTGATAGCAGTATAAACACAAAGAATTAGGAAGAGAGAAAAAAATGGGATAGTAGTGTTCTCTTTTTTAAAACCCATAAATGTTTTTTAATTTTCAGCACTCAACAATATCTAGTTATTGTCAGAAGTGTTCTTGGAAAGGTTAACTTGTAATATTTTTCCTTAGGATGTGATTTTCATTTAATTTATTTACTAGCATGTGTGAAAGTCATTCTCCACATTGATCAGTCACCACAATGAAATGGCGTTGGTGGTTTATGTGCCCACAGATAATATATTGCTTTTTAAATTAAGATTTACATTTCTATAAGTGCCTGAAAAGATGTTCACTAATACACTATCAAGGGAAAATTAATTCCTAGTAATTCCTTATTAGATAAGTATTGTCTGTCTTACTTTTATAAAGTGTAGCTCCCTTCTCCTACTAGTCCCCAAACATAATTTTCAAACAAGATTAATCACCAAAATGTATACAATAATGCAAATCAGCAATGATATTGATCCAACTTTTCAAGAACATTGCCTAAACCACAGAATGAGCCAGAATTTATTTAGGTTACCAAGTTAAAATGTCCCAGACATTGGGTACTAAATGCCATACTAACTCTTTACCAGTCCTAACTTTGGTGGTGTTCCCTCTTTGGTTCCCATGATAGCAGATGTAGGAATGCTATGTATTTTTTTAAGATGTGTATTTTAGTATATTTTTGATATTTTATTTATCACTTTTTTATTGACTAATAAAAATTGTGCATATTTATCATGTGCAACATGTTTTGAAATATGTGGAATGCTACTTATTCTGTTTGCCTTTTTATTTGCAAATACTTAGAAGCACAATTGATCACTACATTTGCTATTTTTTTTACAAACCATATGTTAAGGCAGCTGCAATACGCTAACAGCAGTTTCTATTTAGAACGTAACCACAGAAATCAGTGCTATTGTTAATTATGCCACATACATTTTTTTCATTTTATCTTGCTGATTAAGACCTGTATAAGTGATACCTTTGATTAAAGTAATTAATACATGAAATTGGTAAGCTTCTAAATTGATATGACTATCTTGCTTCCATTGCTCACAAAAACTGAAGGTTTTTGGGGTAATTTGGTCAAATCACTTTAGTGCATCTAATTTCTAGATAATAGCATTCATTAAGATCATGCATGTAAGGTTATCTTGTGCAAGCTGGATAGTTACTTAATTAGTGTAGGCTTTTGCAGTGTCAGAGTTATCAGACAAGAGAACTATCATTTTTGTTTCATGCCCATTTCACAAGCCACATCTCTAGCTGTTTATTCCTCTGTGCCATGAGCTGTAGGTGCTCTCCTCTACTCTAAAATATAGGTAGAGAAGATATATAAAGTTACAGTTACAGTAATTATATGTTATCTTGAAATAAGAAGAAAAGACATTAAAACATGTGTTTTTGACAACAATTTTAGTGTTCTGACAAAACTCCCTTCCAGGTCATCTCTATTCTAGAGAAAAAAACTGTGGGACTCTGTTATTTAAGAGAATTGAAAAACTGCCTGTAGCATGGCTTTACACCTTGTTAGTTTTCCAACACAAGTGGCCAAATGAGAGAAGAAAAAATGTATATGTTCTATTTGAGTTGACTATGGGTCACATAATCATTGAATCTAATGATGGGAGCCATTAGTTTGCTCAAGATAGCTTTTAATCTTTTGCAAAAGCCAATTTTTAAATATTCAGAAAATATGTGAGACAGTTTTTGGACACAGTTATGTTTAAAAATTAATGTATGTAGTTAAATTAAATGAATAATATTTTGAAGTGCATTAACTACTCAGAACTCATTGTTTCCCAATGATTAGACTTCCTTTTCCTCTTATCTTGTATTTATATTTCTTGCATCTCTGGACACACGTGCTACTGCACATTTCTTGTCAATGTTATATTAAAAATTTTAAATTGGCTGTGGTAGGAATATATATGCCACTGAAATCTGCAAACACTATAGATCAGGGCTTCATACTTTTTTAAATTGTCCAGACTTTATAATGGAGAATCTTAATAATGGGGAATAAACTTTAAAAAATGTTGTATCTTTAGCCATTACATTATTAATACAGCTCTTTTACAGTAACTGGTCAATGGATGTATTCTGAAATCTTCTTGCCTTTATTTGCATCAAATCTGAAAGGTCATCCTTGCTCCAGGGCTACCTGTGTAGTTGAGTAATTTTTCTGTTACCACAGAATTACAATTCACCTTCTGCTAATACCTGTCTCCCTCGCTTGTTAGAGATGTTATTTCCAAGAGCACT
The DNA here is from genome assembly GCF_009828535.3 of Hylobates moloch. Lineage (NCBI taxonomy): Eukaryota > Metazoa > Chordata > Mammalia > Primates > Hylobatidae > Hylobates > Hylobates moloch. Next base: position 1,428,722 of record NW_026652305.1, read on the forward strand.
TCCAAATAATTTTTTCCATACAAATCTCTATCTAAGAATCTGTTTTCTGAGAAACTCCCAACTGTGACAGTTAAAGTCAGGAGCAATTTGAGGAAACATTATAAAATGGCATTTTGTTGCTGGCTGGCAATGAGGACGCTGTCTTTGACGGTAGTTGGACTATGGATAGCTCCAGGTGTGATGTAATGGTGTAAATGTAAAAATTGTCAATAGGGATGAACTGGGACAACATACCAGTGTAAGTGTATGCATTGTCAGAGGTGGTAGTTTAGGATGTCAAGAGATACAAGAGAAATATTGATTATAAAGACTATGTAATAATATAGCTGTTGTTTATAGATTCATTAGAGAAAGGCAATAAAGGGCTGAAAGTAAATAATCACTAATTATGGCAAAATGTGAAAATCAGAAGGAGAAACTGGAAGCATATAAAGAGATGATCCTCTCTTTCAGCAACAGGGCAGAATAAAAATTAGGATAAGTTTTAGGATTTACTTAAAAGGGTAACAGAGTTCTGAAGTACTTTAAAGTCTCAAATCCAGCAAATCTGTTATGTCAAGATTAGGTGTTTTACAGGAAAAAAATGAAACTGTAAGAGTTAGTATATGGGGCAAAAGGACTGACATACTGAGATATCATGAAACCTTAGATACCCCTGAGTACTACGGGTCTACCAAAGGGGTCAACTCTTCTGCTTTAGTGGCTTGTTCTACCCTTATTTGAGACAATACGAAGTCTCTATTTTGCAAACAAACAAACAAAACATAAAACAAAATATGAACTATTTATTTCTCCTGCACTTCTGGCTTCTAGGGAAATAACTGGTGTCAATACATAACAGAATCTGGATGAGCAAGAACTCAGCTTGATAGAGGAAGAAAGGGGCTATATGCTGAAGAAGTTACAGGGCCAAGCCAAAGTGTTCTGGCAAGAGCTGGGGAGCCATATCTGTGATTGGATCCTGAGGATACTAGGAAGTTATATAAAGTTGGATAAGTTATTTGATATGGTAGCACTCTGCCAGAACACAGGATTTTGCACCCTGACAAAGATTCTGGGAGCCGTGCTAACATGCTGCTAAGATAACTCTTGGAAGCTTGGAGAAAGCAATGTTTCACAGTTAAATTGACATGCTAGAAATGGATGGCAGATGGTAGACAAAAAGATCAAAAGGCTTGGAGAAGTGGGGATATTAGAATGAAAATTCTAATAAAACCAATCTTTGTACTCTTCAGTGGGAGGACTCAGAGGAGATTCTGTTCACTAAAGCAGTAATGAATGCTGCACTGAGAAGGAACTAGTAACTTTTGTATGTTTGTTACCCTTTTTGAAATTGCCCCATAGTTTTGGGGTTTCCATGTATTTTTTTCTCTCTCATTGCATTTCAGTTTGGGGAGTTTCTATTGACCTATTTCAGGTTCATTGATTCTTGTATTGGTAATGTCCATTCCATTAAAAAAACCACAGTTACTTTTGCACCAGCCTAATAGTGAGATGCACATTCCAGGCTCTCTTTATTTCTGTTCAGGTGTTTTTTTAAATTATTTTTTCTCATTTCCCTTTGATTTCTTTTCTTAGAATCTCCATCTCTTTGCTTGCATTACATGTCTGTTTTTGAATGTGGTCTACTTTTTCTATTAGAGGTCTTAACATACTGATCATTTTAAGATTCCTATACAATAATTTGAAAATTTGTCATGCCTGAACCAAGATCTGATGCTTACTTTGGCTCTTCAGACTGTGATTTTTTCCCGCATATTTTAGCATTCCTAATATTTGTTTGTTGTTGAAAGTCAGTCGTGATGTATTAGATGATAGGAACAGAGGTAAATAGACATGTACTCTGAGGTTTTAGGTTAACATGAAGAGGAGTTCCACTGTGTTAATTGTTTGCTATGCTGTAGGTGCCAGCTTGATTTGCCACTAGGGTTCTCATTTATGTTGACTTTGGCCTTCTCCAAGTACAAGACTTCTGAGAGATTGAGTCTTGCAATTCACTGTTGTTATACTGGTTTTATTTCTATTGCAATTCACTGTTATTATACTGAAGCTCTATGGGTCTTATGTGAAAATGTCAGTATTTTAGTGGGCTTGGATCCCGGAATTGTGACCTTCATAACTGTTTCTTTGCATCCATCCAGTCACTGCCACCCACTCAGGTGAAGAAGGAAGTCTAGATGTTGCTGAAGTACGAGAAATGCCCTTCCCTGAGGTGGGATAAGGTGTAATAAAGTCTTTCTCTGGAGGCTAAATCTTTGTGTTGAAAAATGCTCTGGACTTATTTCACAGTCATTACTCTTCCTCTCCTGCAAGAACCAAGAGGGAGTATTTCTGGCTTTTCATTGTGAGAACCTGGTGGGGATCCTGGAGGTAAAAATGCATAAAAGAAATGCCCACTAAGACTTCAGCCTCTAGAGTTTCTCACCCTTATGCCAGTCCACACTCAGCTTCCATCAGTTTTTCAAAATTACCGTTTAGTAGTTTCTATTAACTTATGGCTTCAGCAGCTTCCCCTCTAGGTAAACAGCTCTCATCTTTGACTGTCTAGATTCATTCCCTTCAGATTTTGAGATGGTATTTTGCTGTAGGACCTGTTTTTTGATAGCTTAAAAAAAGTATTCTTAGTGTTCAGCTTTTAATGTTGTAAGGATGGGAATAATGACTACCAAAGATAAGTACACTTATCATCTTTGTACTTAACAGCGTCTCATTATCTAATATTTTAATAAACTCTCTAGGCATCCCTTTTTTTTTTTTTTTTTTTT
>NW_026652305.1:1431886-1600719 GCF_009828535.3 Hylobates moloch
TTTCACCATGGTAGCCAGGATGGTCTCTATCTCCTGACCTCGTGATCCGCCTGCCTCGGCCTCCCAAAGTGCTGGGATTACAAGCGTGAGCCACCGCGCCCGGCCTAGGCATCCCTTTTTTAGATTTAGTGCTGTTCCAAGACCAAATTTTTCTTTTATTTTTATTTATTTATTTATTTATTTTGAGATGGAGTCTCCCTCTGTTGCCCAGGCTAGAGTGCAGTGGCACGATCTCGGCTCACTACAAGCTCCATCTCCTGGGTTCATGCCATTCTCCTGCCTCAGCATCCCGAGTAGCTGGGACTACAGGCACCTGCCACCAAGCCCGGCTAATTTTTTGTATTTTTAGCGGAAACTGGGTTTCACCATGGTAGCCAGGATGGTCTCTATCTCCTGACCTCGTGATCTGCCTGCCTCAGCCTCCCAAAGGGCTGGGATTACAGGCGTGAGCCGCCACGCCCAGCCCAAGACCAAATTTTTCAAATGGAAGATGGTAGGTATTTCTTCTCTCTAGTTGCCCTGTCGCAGGCACATGTCCTAGGCTTGACCAGTAAGATGCTCCTGTTAGGTACTGTAAATTTTGAGACCATGGTATGAATACCGAGGAAAACAGAGAAATCACACGACCCTTGTAGAATGATGCAGTTTGTAATGAAATGAAAATAAGCTAATGGTATCTATGTTATCTGCAGAGTCTTTACCATTTATTTTGACTTGATTTCCTATTTGTTTTACGTTAGTAAGCTTTCCCTCAGTCCCTGAATATTTTTCAAGCTTGGTCCTCCATCTACTCTATGAATTTTTTAACTATTCAGTATTCTTCAATATTCAATATTCATTCTCCTCTTAAACTAACTAGACTTAGATTTCCTTGCATACAACCATGAAGACTGACTGATAATGGAGATTTATATTTAAAAGTTAACACTGTTTGTGTTTGCCTATTGCAAACATAAAATCCATATTAATATCTTCATTGTGATATCATAGGTTATTTTACTGTTTCGTTTACTTTTTTTGATAGGAATGTGTATAGTCTGTTCTCACACTCTATAAAGAACTACCCGAGGCCGAGTAATTTATGAAGAAAAAGGTTTAATTGACTCACGGTTTCACAGGTTATACAGGAAACATAGCTTGGAAGCCTCAGAAAACTTACAGTCTTAGCAGAAGGTGAATGGGAAGCAAGCGCATGTTCACATGTTGGAGCAGGAGACAGAAGAAAGAAAGAAGCGCTTACAAACTTTTAAAACAACCAGATCTTGTGAGAAGTCACCCCTTTTCTTGAGAACAGCAAGGGGAAAGTGTGCATCCATGATCCAGTCATCTCCCACCAGGCCCCTCCTCCAACACATGGCAATTACAATTCAACATGAGATTTGGGTGGGGACACAGAGCCAAACCATATCAGAATAACACAAGTAAAAATACTAAAAATCTAATATTTATTGAGTATTTTACAAAGCACTGCGACCTAATAGAAGTTAAGTTACAGTTTAGGTTATTTATGATTCACCCTGTCTCTTCTAAGAAAGTTTATGATGCCAAAAATAGGTATTATACTGGCAGTTATAACAAGAATTACTTATTAAAATTCATGATTAAAATAGTCACTGACAGAATAGGTCTGTCAGTGAAATATGAACTTCGAAAACATAGTAAGTTGATATTCATTTCACGCTAAAGCTAGTTCTTATGAGATTAATTTCATATATACACACAGGCACACATAAATTGACTCGTACTGTATATAATATACAAACATAAAATACCTAATTGATAAGTTTGCAGAAAGTAGAAATTAATGAAGAAAGAGAATATTTTGATCAAAAGTCCCTGTATCCAGTTGCAATAGATTTATTCAATTGAAGTTTTAGATGATTTTTGTTGGTTTTTCAATCTGAGTGAACAGGAGTATGCACTACTTAGTGACTTTTTAGCATAAAATAAAGAAATAATTCTCACAAAGTAATGTCAATGGGCAACAGTTTAAAAATAAAATATCTGTGAGCACTGTTTTTCACATTACCATTTGTTAATTATTAGGTTTTTACACACAGTTTAAAAGTGCATGGAAGCTGAATTAATTCACAAGAACTGAGATTACTTAAAAATAATATAGGGAGACAATGAGGAAGTAACTAGGGCTACGATGAAAAAAAGGTATTTCCTTATAGATATTCTGATAAACTGAAACATTCAAATGTCTGCCAAATGATCAGTACTTTCTTCAGGCATTTCTTCCTGTGCCATCCCACTTTGATTTTAAGTGCACCTACACCCACACATACAAGTGATACAGTTGCATGCCGCAATCCATATGTATGTGTATTTCATTTGGCATCCATGTATTCATTTTTAAAAGAATAATCCTTATATAGTTTGACTGCAATAAAAATATCAAATTAAATTAGAAATAATGATTAAAAAATAGACATTCAGTAGATCGTGGAATATGAAGCCATATGTCACAAATGTATGAATTAGAAACAAATAAGATGCAGAGTCACATGGAAATTGGAATAAAGTTGTATAACACAGAACTCATTCAGGAAGATTAGGTGGCATTTTGAAACGGAAATTTTGGTATAAATTAAAATTTACAAACATTTTGAGCATTTCTGCAAAGTTAGTTTAGCTGGCTTCAGTGTCAAGAAACACTCTTTAGAATTCATAAATCTTCATGCAATCTTGATATCCATGTTCTTAGGGGTAGCTCTTAAGTTGTTATTGTTGGTGATTCTGGTGTAGGGAAATGAATAGGGGAACTTGACAGAAAAATAACCCAGGTTTTATAGAAAAAAGTTTCTATCATCAGAGTGAACAGTCAACCTACAGAATGAGAAAATTTTTGCAATCTATCTGACAAAGGGTTAATACCCAGAATCTAAAAGGAACAAACAGATTTACAAGAAAAACACAAACACCCTCATCAAAAAGTGGGCAAAGCATATGAACAGACACTTCTTAAGACATTTATGCAGCCAACAAACACAAGAAAAAAAGCTCATAGTCACCGGTCATTAGAGAAATGCAAATCAAAACCATAATTAGACACCATCTCACACCAGTTAGAATGGCAATAACTAAAGTCAGGAAACAACAGATGCTGGAGAAGATGTGGAGAAATAGGAATGGTTTTACACTGTTGGTGGAGGTTTAAATTAGTTCAACCATTGTGGAAGACAGTGTAGCAATTCCTCAAGGATCTAGAACCAGAAATACCATTTGATCCAGCAATCCCATTACTGGGTATATAACCAAAGGATTATGTCATTCTACTATAAAGACACATGCACATGCATGTTTATTGCAGCATTGTTCATAATAGCAAAGACTTGGAACCAACCCAAATGCCCCATCAATGATAGACTGGATAAAGAAAATGTGGCATGTATACACCATGGAATACTATGCAGCCATAAAAAGGATGAGTTCATGTCCATTTCAGGGACATGGATAAAGGTGGAAACCATCATTCTCAGCCAGCTAACAGGAACAGAAAACCAAACACCACATGTTCTCACTCATAAGTGGGAGTTGAGCAGTGAGAACACATGGACACGGAGGGGAACGTCACACACTGGGGCCTGTTGGGCAGTGGGGAGCTAGGGGAGCGATAGCATTAGAAGAAATATCTAATGTAGATGACGGGTTAATGGGTGCAGCAAACCATCAAGGCATGTGTATACCTATGTAACAAAACTGCACGTTCTGCACATGTATCCCAGAACTTAAAGTATAATAAAAAAAAAGAAAAAGAAAAAAATAGTGTCTGTTTTTTGCATCTCCAAAGTCATAACTTAAGAAAAATCACACTTGTACAATATTTTAATGTTTTACTTGCCTTTTAATATATAATATTTGGTCAAGACAATTTATCACAAGAAAAATAAGATGGCTTTGGATTTTCAAACTCAAGGTGATGTCATATATAATGTAATTTAATTTGCATTGTTTTCCAACCCATCAACACATCTTTCTAGTTGTTTATTTCTTTACACACTTTCCAATTTTATCCCTTATCCTGAAGTCTCACAGTCAACACCTACAGATCCATTAACTATTGTAGTCAACATCTACATCAGCCATTAAGTAACTCTGAATTTTAGAAAAATTCCTCCCAAGTGCCTTTCCTGTTCCTGTTTTCCAACTCCTATAATATATATAGATAGTACAACTCAATTACTTTCCTAAGAATTTTTTTTAAAAAAGTGTTCTTGTTAAATCTTCTCAGTGATTTTCATTGCTGAGAGCAGTCTTTCATAATTATACGCTGACCTACCATTTGCAATCAACAGTGAGTCTAAAAGCTGTTACTTAAAATCCTGAAATACAATTGCTATTTCCCTTTTTCCTTTGTGGCTTTATGCTATTCTGTGAATTCTAGGATAAGCCACCTCCCCCCTACTTCATGTCTGTTCAAAAAGATAAGAAATTTCACTTAGAGTGAGCTAATATAATTTTTCTCTATCTAATTGAGATATTTTTGTACTTTGTCTTGTCAGGGTATTTTTGATCTTCTCACCTTATGTTGGCGGCCTCCTGCACTCTTGTAAGTTTGTATAGATCGACACTTAGCAAAAGTGATAAAAACCTTTTCATGTAACTGCCAATTACATATTTAGTGAGTGATTATTGAGTAAATAAAGAGGCAAAGGAGAAGCAACAGAGAAATAGCAATTAGCTTAGGAAGGAAAGCCAAACTGCAAGTTGGTTTGTTTTTTCTGGGTTCCATTAACATTATTCTCTCATCCCTTTAAAGAATGCTATCTTTGATTTATCTTAAGAAACAGATTTCCTTTGGTCTTTTTAAATTTAAGTACATCTGGATCAACTTTCCTCCCATTCAGGCTTTGTAGTAAAACAATTAATACAGGATACAAACACTGAGCTTCAAATGGCAAACTTCCCTAAAAGTTGGAACTTCGTAGAACTTTGAAAATACAATGCATTATTGACCTGATTGTCTAATACCCAACAGATTTCTTTTTCTAGGGCTTTGTTCCCATATTATCTTTTGATGTTCCTGCGGAAGAGGTGAATACTTGCAACACCAGCAGCTTAATTAGGAATACTCTTTTCACTGGGGAATATCTCAGACTTCCTTCATGCTCAATCATCATGTCTTAAAATATACAGGGTGGGGTAATGCATCTTATAAATGCCAATTTATTTAAGTTCTAATCACAGATACTTCATCAACTGACAAAAGAAAAACCTCAGTAGGTACACCACTTCAAAATCTGGGACAACTTAACATGTAATTTCAGGAATCAGCAGGGACACACAGCTGGAGAAAAATAAAAAGCTTGCTGTAATTGAAAATTGCCTTGCAGCTTGTTTGTGATTAAAATGAACTTCAGTTCCTTGAAATCTTGTTTAGCAATTAAATCTGTTTTACTTAGGCATTGAAATATTGTCTATTGTCCTGGAATGATCAAACTGGTACAGACATGTCTTAGCATTGGATGTTACATGAAAATGTGAATTTAAGAAAACTGTAGTTGCATTGATCCCCAAAAGCAGAAAGTTGTCTTTTAGAGCCGTGAGAGAGAGCAGCTCAGGTAAATTATCCATCTAACTTGGAAATTCAGAATTAAATTAGGTCATTATATTAACAAAAGTGTTAATAATGACAAAGCTGAGAGCCATACCTAGAACTGAACTTTCTCGGGGCTGTCTAGACTAGACAAATGCTGCTTTTCTTCAATCTTTCCTAGTCCACTAATTTCCCTTATGGGCCTATTATGCCAGTATAGGCAAATAAATTTTTGATTAATACAAATCTAGTATCTTCAAGTAGGCTCGAAGTTTCATTGTTTCCCAACAGTTGCTTCAAATAAATAAAGTGAAGGTAACATTTACAAAGGAAAGGAAATATTTCCTGATCTTCTAGAAAGGCTTGGCTCACAGCAACTAAATAACAAAATAAAATTTATGTGATTCACTTTGCAGCTCTGGGAACCTGTAATCATCCTGCACCTTCTTGGGAATATGCTTTTTGACAGCTTTGTTTTTTAGTTAATGTTTTTCACTGTTGAAAGGCTTATGTACATTTTCCTCTACTTTAATCCGTTTTCGCATACAGAATGTAATAAGTTCCCCTGCAAATATTTGCATGTCTGTGTATCTCTCTTGGTTGGCTGTTTATATTAAGGCTCTCATGTAAGTTAGATGAGTTCACCTCAGTAGCCATAACTTTATCGTTAACATAGCCTGCATGGCATAGTTCAAAATCCTTCAAATAGAAATTCTGTATAATTGCTGTTACTCTTAAGTCCATACCAACTGAATGAACATTGTTAATGCATTTCAGAAAGAATACAAAGGTTCATTTAGAGTGGCTGCCTTAATAGTTAGATTGGTCTGGCCTTCTTTAACAAAAAGTTTTTGAACCACTCCCTTTCCCCAAAGGAAGATTTCTGTCAGATGTTTGATTATTCTCCTTGATGCACTTAATTACAAATCACAAATGGCTGTCTCTGCCTTCTTTTTTTTTTTGGAGACGGAGTCTCCCTCTTTCGCCCAGGCTGGATTGCAGTGGCGCTATCTCTGCTCACTGCAAGCTCCGCCTCCCGGGTTCACGCCATTCTCCTGCCTCAGTTTCCTGAGTAGCTGGGACTACAGGCGCCAGCCACCGCACCCGGCTAATTTTTTGTATTTTTAGTAGAGACAGGGTTTCACCGTATTAGCCAGGATGGTCTCGATCTCCTGACCTTGTGATCCTTCCGCCTCGGCCTCCCAAAGTGTCTCTGCCTTCTTAACCATAACTGTTCTTTTGTGCTCTGAGATGTTCACCTTGAAAGCTAGAAAGCTAGTTTTTTAATCTCCTGTGAAGGAAAAATATAAAGAAAAATATAAAATATAAATATATAAAAATAAAGATGGCCAGGAGATGGATGTTTCACTTTTATTTCTAAACTCATTTGCTTCAAAAGCAGAGTAGTAACAACACATAATATAGTGCTCTCAAAGCCTAAAATATATAGTATTTGACCCTTTACAGATAAAAGCTTGCTGACTTTTGGAATAAATTATGCTATTCTGTGTGGTTGTGCTCAGATCTATGAAACTCCAAATATATTGGCACAGAAATTCAGTTCTGCATCTCTTAATTCCACAACCAATATTCTGATGCCATTACTATTTGCAATAATTTACACCCTTAACATTTATTTGTTGTTCCTTTGTGCCTTTGTCTGCAGAATACTCAACAAATATTACCTTGATTTGAAGAACATACTTCTTACTGGATTTACTTTTATCTACAGAACAAACTGGACAATGATTTCCATGTCATAAAGCTTTCAAAGATTTGGCTCCAAACTTTCTTTTCAATATCATCATCTATAGCTTCTTTCATCTGTGTACCCTCTGATTCCATAACAGTGAACATGGCATAAACTTTCAAGAAAATCTCTGTGCCTTTGTCTACATAATCTCTTAACATGGAATTTCCATTTTTTTCTAATTATTTTTCATCTTTCAAGACTAAGCTGAAATGCTGTACATCTTGAATGTTTTACATTTTTTTCAGTGTGAGCTTTTCACTACTTCTTTCACATTTTTGCAACTCTAATATGTCAACAAAATTCATTCTAGTATTTTGCAGTAATATCGTAGATGCTTAAAATGATGAATGAATGCATAACACTCAAAGATTTTCTAAAAGATATGGAAATAATTATTCATTTAAGTGTCATATCCTTTGACTTAAAATTTTAATAAAGGATTAAAATTTATTTTTCTCAACACTGAATTTCAGTAATATGTATTATCTCCTTTTTTTCAGCTTTTATTTTGGATACAGAGGGTACACGTGCAGGTTTGTTACATGGGCATATTGTGTAACACAGGCTTGGAGTACAGATGATCCTGTCACCAAGGTAGTGAGCATAGGCGGTTTTTCAGCCAACACCCCCTCCTCCCTCTATCCTCTAAGAGTCCCATCTTTACATCAATGTGTACCCAATATTTATTTCCCACTTATAAATGAGGACATGTGGTATTTAGTTTTCTGTTCCTGTGTTAATTCACTTAGGACAATGGCCTCCTGCTGCACTCATGTTGCTGCAAAGGATATGATTTTCTTCTTTTATGGCTGTTTAGTATCCCATGATGTGTATATGTACCACATACTTTATCCAATACACCATAAATGGATATTAGGTTGATTCTATGTCTTGGCTATTGTGAATACCACTGCAATGAGCATATGAGTTCATGTGACTTTTTGGTAGAATGATTTATTTTCCTTTGGGTATATACCCACTAATTGGATTGCTGGGTCTAATGGTAATTCTGTTTTATTTAGAGTTCTTTGAAAAATCTCCACACTACTTTCCATGGTTGCTGAAATAATTTACATTCCCACTAACAGTGTATAAACATTCTCTTTTTTTCAAAGCCTTGCTAGCATATGTTATTTATTTTATGTTATTTTATTTTATTTTATTTTATTTTTTGACTTTTTAATGATCTCCATTCTGACTCCTGTGAGTTGGCATCTCATCATGGTTTTGATTTGCATTTCTCTGACGATTAGTGATGATTAGCATTTTTTCATTTGCTTATTGGTCCCGTAAATGCCTTCTTTTGAGAAGTATCTCTTTATGTCCTTTGCTCATTTTTTACTTGGATTATTTGTTTCCTTCTTTTTGATTTGTGTAAGTTCCTCATAGATTCTGAATGTTAGACCATGAAGTTATCATCATCCTGATACCAAAACCTGGCAGAGACAAAAAAAAAAAAAAGAAAGAGAAGAAAACTACAGGCCAATAGATAAACCTAGACACAAAACCCTCAACAAAATAATAACAAGTTGAATCCAGTAGCACATCAAAAAGTAAGTTCACCACAATCAAGTAAGCTTATTCCTGGGATGCAAGATTGGTTCAATATATGCAAATCAATACATGTGATTCACCAGATAAACAGAATTAAAACCAAAAACTGTATGATCATCCCAACAGACACAGATTAAGCTTTTGGTAAAATCCAGCTTACTTTCATGATCAAAATCCTCAACAGACTAGGCATCAAAGGAACAGACCTGAAAATAATAAGGGGTAACCAGGACAAATGCACAGCAAATACCATATTGATCAGGCAAAAGCTAGAAGCATTTTCCTTGAGAACTGGCACAAGACAAGGACGCCCATTTTCACTGCTCCTATTCAACATAGTCCTAGCCAAAAAAATCAGGTAAGAGAAAAATAAAAGGCTTGGGAGGCCGAGGCGGGCGGATCACGAGGTCAGGAGATCGAGACCATCCTGGCTAACATGGTGAAACCCCGTCCTTACCAAAACTACCAAAAATTAGCCAAGCATGGTGGTGGGCACCTGTAGTCCCAGCTACTTGGGAGGCTGAGGCAGGAGAATGGGTTGAACCCGGGAGACAGAGCTTGCAGTGAGTGGAGATCACACCACTGCACTTCAGCCTGGGCGACAAAGCGAGACTCCATCTCAAAAAAAAAAAAAAGGCATCCTAAACAAACTAACACAGGAACAGAAAACCAAACACCACATGTTCTCACTCATAAGTGGGAGATGAACAGTGAGAACACATGGACACAGGGAGGGGAACAACACTCACCAGGGCCAGTTGGGGGTAGGGGACAAGGCAAAGGAGAGCATTAGGACAAATAGCTAATGCATGATGGGCTTAAAACTTAGATGACAGGTTAATAGGTGCAGTAAACCACCATGACACGTGTATACCTATGTAACAAAACTGCGCGTTCTGTATTTGTATCCCAGAACATAAAGTAAAATAAATAAATATACTTTTTATGAAAAAATAAGAAATTAAACTATCTCTCTTTGCTGATTATATGATTATTTGCCTAGGAAACCTTAACAACTCCACCAAAAGGCTTGTAGACCCAAGAAACAACTTCAGTAAACTTTGATGATACAAAATCACTGTACAAAAATCAGTAGCATTGCTACACACCAATAATGACCTAACTGAAAGCCAAATCAAGAGCACAGTGGCATTTACAGTAGCAACATCAAAAAAAATGAACTATCTGGGAATACATCTAACCAAGGAGGTGGAAGATCTCTAAAAAGAACTACAAAACACTGCTGAAAGAAATAAGGAATGTCGGCCGGGCGCGGTGGCTCACGCTTGTAATCCCAGCACTTTGGGAGGCCGAGGCGGGCGGATCACGAGGTCAGGAGATCGAGACCACGGTGAAACCCCGTCTCTACTAAAAATACAAAAAATTAGCCGGGCGTGGTGGCGGGCGCCTGTAGTCCCAGCTACTCGGAGAGGCTGAGGCAGGAGAATGGCGTGAACCCGGGAGGCGGAGCTTGCAGTGAGCCGAGATTGCGCCACTGCACTCCAGCCTGGGTGACAGAGCGAGACTCTGTCTCAAAAAAAAAAAAAAAAAGAAATAAGGAATGTCACAAATAAATGGAAAAAGTATTCCATGCTCATGGATTGGAAGAATCTGTATCATTAAAATGGCCATACCATTCAAAGCAATCTACAGATTCAATGCCATTCCTATCAAAATACCAACATTATTTTTCACAGAAATAGAAAAAAAAAAATTTACAATTTGTACAGAACCGGAAAAGAACTAATGCAATCCTAAGAAAAAAAAAAAGGAAACCCAAGCTAAAGGCATCACATTATCTGAATTCAAACTATACTATAAGACTACAGTACCAAAACAGCGTGGTACTGATACAAAAACAGACACATACACCAGTGGAAAATAATAGAGAATCCAGAAATGGAGGTACATACCTGAAACCATGTGTTCTTCAACAAAATTGACAAACGTAAGCACTGGGAAAAGGACTCCCTATCCAATAAATGGTGCTGGGACAACTAGATAGCCATGTAAAGAACACAGCTGAACTCCTATCTTTCACCATGTACAAAAATTAAGATGGACTAAAGATTTAAATGTAAGACCTCTAATTATAAAAATCCCAGAAGAAAACTTAGGAAATACTCTTCTTGACATCGATTTTGGCAAAGAATTTATGTTTATGTCCTGAAAAGCAATTGCAACAAAAAGAAAAATTGACAAGTGAGGCATAATTAAACTAACGAGCTTCCACACAGCGAAAGACATATCAACACAGTAAACAGAGAGCCTACAAAATGGGAGAAAATATTCACAAACTATGCATTTGACAAAGGTCTATTAGTTCTCTTCTAATGGGAACGCCTCATGATCACTTTGATCAGGTCTTATTTTTGTATATGTCACAAGCCTTATTACAATATTCCATATACAGTAGTTGTTTAAAATTCATGATGAATAAATGAATAATCATCATGATAACTTAGTATACATGTATCGTGCCTTCTTTTGTTTGTGATGAAGTTGATGATATATACTCATGACTATGGGCCTTTATCCTAATGCATCAACCTTCATTTCCTCTCTATTTGCTTAGACCAATTACCAGTTTCACTGTAAAACCCCAGGTGCTATAATTATTTTTTGCCTGTACTGTAGCATACCTAGCACAGAGATAGAGTTGACCTTTTTATGACTGCCCAGCAAGTACTCCTTAAGTAGAAGAAGGTAGTAAAATTGCATGCAGTGAATAGATCTCAAATATTTGGTACTTGTAATAGTAGAGGCTTTAAAAAGTTTGGCATTTTTATTATTTTATTACTTCCCAGTCCCAATCTCTGATGCAGCTGGGATAAATTTTCCAATAGCCTAAAGCAGCCCACCTCTTCTTTCTCACCCCACCATACATATATGCACACGCACAGGCTGAGTCCCATGTTTGGTGAAAATATTTAGCTCAAAATAAATTAATATCTTCATCTGACTACTATACAAAGCTGTTAGTCATTAAAAGTTGGGTACATACATGAAGTTAATGTTATAATTTTACAAATTAGAAAGCAAATTTTTCTGTGGGGATGTGGCCAAGAGCAATCCACTCAAATACTTGTATCTCTGTATTCTGAGAGCTATCCTGAAAAGAGAAGGCTCACTAAAATTATGTGTGTGTATGCCTATAAAAGAAATATACATCCATACACTCACATGCACACAAATATAATGTATGTATATGTTAATGTTTATATATGCATGTATATACATTTTAAATTAAATTCCATTAAATTGCACAGGTCTGATAATATTAGGATTCAATGGTAGTAGATGGTAGAGTATATATGCCTAGCCATGCTTCTACAGTTGTGTCACTGTTTTAATACCAGATAGTAACTCACTGTTCACCATAAAATGAAAAAGAAACTTAAGAGATTCATGCAAGCATAGAGTTCCTCCCCTGTAAGTGATAAGGTAGGAATTGTCTCAAGAAACAAATCAACATTTTATCAAAAATACATACAACTAAACAGCTATAATTCTCTACTGTGTTTTTCTTCCATTAAAGTTTGTCATGGGAATGTGATGCACCTATATTACAAATCAATCCAAGGCCCTTTCAAGGTTATACTCACTCTCTGGGGCATTGAGCTAATGAATTTGAGTGACTTTATTCATTATATAAAATTTATTACATACTCATTTAGTATTGCACATACGTTTCTCTTAAAGATAATACAAAACACAATAAATAACATATAAGATATTCATGATAAAGACAAAACTCAATTAGTGTTAATCATAGTTCTTCCACAGAAAGTAGAAATCTACCACAGTAACACATATAGAAAAGGTACTAAATAATATCCATTTGATAGATAAATAGCATACTCTATTCAATGTACAAAACAGTGAATAAACAAATAGAAGAAGGAATGCAGAATAAGGATAAATTAATTACGTTTTTAGAAGGCAGTGCAAAAGAAACTTCCTATAAGTGGTGGCTCTTGATTTGAGCCTTAAAAGATGCCTTAAAGTTCTTGATGATGAATATGGTTTTGGAAAGGTAGAAAAATATTCCATTACTTGAGGTATGAAAGTAACCCATATATGGAATTATAAATGTGTCTACCTCTCTAGTAGAACATTTGAAGGGTAGTATGAATTGTGGTTAAAGGGTTGACCTGTTAAAATCTTGTCATATTTATATACTTAATAGTTAGTGAATTTGAATAAGTTAGCTAACTCCTGACTTTGGGCTTCTGTTTCCACATTTGTAAAATTTAGATAATCATAATGTTGCCTTCTTTGAGGATTACATAAGCTGATACAGGAAAATAATGCATAGAATATTGCTCAATGCTAGTGCTCAATTATATGGAAGCTATTATTAACAAATTGTCTTGCCATGAATTGTCTACATAGCACAATCACATACTGAAAATCTTTAGAATGGGTGCTATCATTCAGGTACTGTTAAAATGGCTCTGTTGTTTTAGTATGTTTTTCTAAAAGAAAAACTTGGTGTCTCAAAATTTATCCTTGAGAAAAAGAATAAATGCTAATGTAATACCTATTATTGTGCCAGCTGTGTAAGTGTTGTATTGTCTCATATGTTGTACTCATTTTAGGTAACTTTCTTGTTACCCTTTGAATAACCAAGAAAAGGTACACTTTTTCCATATTCTCTGCTGATTAAAACATGCTAACAACTCCTGTTTTCCCAAAGTAAGAATTTTAAATTCCTGAGTTATATCCATGTTCTTGTCCAAGCTTACCTCTCTAGTTTCACCTGTAATTGCTTCTCTAACACACTATGAGCTAACAATAGCCACCTAATAACTATGTTTTCTCTTTTAGCTTGAGCTATTCATTCCACCTGAAAAGCCCCACTCACCCTGCCTACCTGAAAAATTCATTATCTTTTGCAACAGTGCCAAAGTATTGCCATTTTTCAAAGCCTTCTTTCCCCCTATTTCTACCCTATTTTCAGAGTGAAGTTTACACGTCTCTACACGTTTATATAGTTTTATTATGGCATGTCAGTTGTCATTTTAAGTTTTGATTGTCTGTTCTGTCTCCCCCACACTGACCTGAACTACTGTGCTCAGTCAAGTCCAGGTAAACTTAAGTATCTAACAAATAGTGGTTCATCAACTGGGCCAGGGTCTTAAAAAAAAAAAAAAAAAAAAAAAAGAAGAAAAATACCACTAGCTATATTTTATTTTTCTTTAGATAAAATATGTGTGCTGTGCCCATCTTTTAAATATGACTAAAATATATTTTAGAATTAATACATAGGTGAAGTTAACTGAGTTGCCTGGGATGCCTTCAAGACAGGAGTTGCTCTTCAATTAGCCCTTCAGTATAGTTAAATGAAGTGACTTTAGATCCAATGAGGAGTTAGAAACTGAAAACTGCAAATGGTGTATGGATACATAACCATGACCAGATAGTTCAAGAGATGATGGCAGTGATCTTCAGAAGTGATCTTCAGAAGTAAGTTTTATACCAGTGGGAGCATCATAGCTTTTCTTTCACCACTGCATAAAAGGCTAACTCCTGCCAGAAGAGTGCAGCTCTTGGCTGGGTGCAGTAGCTCACACCTGTAATCCTAGAATTTTGGGAGGCTGAGGTGGGTGGATCATGAAGTCAGGAGTTCGAGACCAGCCTGGCCAACATAGTGAAACCCCATCTCTACTAAAAACTCAAAAAATTAGATGGATGTAGTGGCAGGCGCCTGTAATCCCAGCTACTTGGGAGGCTGAGGCAGGAAAATGGCTTGAACCTGGGAGGAGGGGGTTGCAGTGAGCTGAGATCATGCCATTGCACTCCAGCCTGGGCGATAGAACAAGACCCCATCTCAAAAAAATTAAAAAAAAAAAACAGTGGAGCTCTCTTGGACACATACATCTCTCAAAGAGAACTTAGCAGTGGATCAGAAAATAGTGTATCACTAATCTCATAAAGTTCTCCCTGTCAGTTCAACTTTCCCAACACCAGTCCCTAAGAACTAAGACTTTGTAATGACTTAAAAAGTAAGTCCATATCAGACTCTCCTTTTATATATTATATACTGGTTTGTGAAAGGCTTGTGAAAATAGAGAAAAAATTTGCAAATGAGAAAGGTAATTTACAGTAGTATTTTTTCCCCACAGTGTATGGGAAAAACAACAGTGATTGCCCATGTTGATTACCTTCAAATATTCTCAATAAGCAAAAATGTGTAATAGCTCCTTTTCATACATTTATGTCTAATGAATATGTCTAGGAGGTTTTAACAATTTTTAAATAATTGTGGATATATGCGAATTGAAAAATGAAAAGATAAATGTTTTCTGGTAGAAAAGCATTATCATTTACAAAGCCTCAAAGATACATCACACCGTTGTCAGAATCCTAAGATTAAAATTTTGTCTCTAAATTAACTTCAGGAGTATGTTCAGTTCAATAGGGTGCTATGTGGTCTGCGAGAGCTTATCACTGGAAAGTAAGATAGCAAATCTGTCTATCAATGTTGATGATTGATTGAAAAACACTCTGACTGATTCCACAATTGAACTCTGCAAAATTCACTAAAAAAAAAAAAAAAAAAAAAAAAGTCGATCACTGTTTTCACAATTTTTTTTTTCAACTTTCGACAACCTAATGAATACTTCAAATAAGGCAGAAAATAAACCCGTTTAAATTTCAAAGGTCATTATTAGTAGTTTCTGTTGAATGTGTAATTGACATATATGCATTTTGTTGCACTTTTCACCTTAATAATGGGAAAATTGTTAACCATGACTGACAATATGACTATGACACTTTTTGAAAACCTTAAGTCAACAATATCTAACCCTGTATTAAAAGAAAAATAAGGATACTTTTGTCCAAAGTCAATGAAAAATCAGGACACTTTTGTTGAAGGTAAATGAAGTGGTGAAGGAGAAATCATTATTCACTTAGTTGATAATTATTCACACATATGTTTAAGTTACGTTAATAAACAAACATGCCTAGTATATGAAATTATTTTTACTGAAAATCTTTCCAAAGTACTTATTGTATTTTCCACCACATGAACAAGGGGAGGTTTTTGCTGCAATTAACTTAAGTATGAAAAATAATACATTGAACCAAAATTGTGAAAAGACTTCTCAGAGCATTAGTATTTCAATGATTATTCTGAGTCTTCCAGAGAGAGCTATATCATGCAGGAAGTTGACTTGTATATTTTGTACATCTAATTCTCCTTAACAAATATTCTGAAAAGGATGAGATAAGGAGTATACATTTGGAAATTTCAAACTGCCTGAGCCTGCTCTATTTGCTTTTTCTGATAGAAAGAGCCATCCATTGTAGGAAAACATGCCTAGTTTAAAATACAAGTGCCCACGTGCACACACTGTACATTTTTTAAAAATTATTTTTAACAATTTAATTCAACCAGGTATTTAATGTTAACTGTTAGGAACTGTGCTAACCCTTAGTGGGAAATTTTTAAAAATTAAGATGTGGTTTTGTCTATCAAGGAATGCCCTATTAATTTAGGGAGTAAGTTGCATAGATAAATACTTACTTCTGTATACAATATTAACATAATAAAAACACTTAAGCCTAAGATCACATAGTGAGTGTCCTCCTGTACCCAAAGGGACTAAATCATGTTCATAATTATAATTGTTATCATTTATAGGAGGCCAAATTTCTATAGAAATATCTCTTCCAGTCATGATCTTGAAACATATAATAAACATTTCATTATTTAGATTTCATATGAGATATATTAATTAGACTATATATTTTAAAAAACTTTAAAATATGTAGCTTTGGCCGGGCACAGTGGCTCACGCCTGTAATCCCAACACTTTGAGAGACCAAGGCAGGCGGATCACAAGGTCAGGAGATGGAGACCATCCGGGCTAACATGGTAAAACCCCGTCTCTACTAAAAATGCAAAAATTAGCCAGACGTGGTGGCAGGCGCCTTAGTCCCAGCTACTTGGGAGGCTGAGGCAGGAGAATGGCATGAACCCGGGAGACAGAGCTTGCAATGAGCCGAGATTGCACCACTGCACTCCAGCCTGGGCGACAGAGCGAGACTCTGTCTGAAAAAATAAATAAATAAATAAATTTAAAAATAAATATGTAGCTTTGAGAGTTATTGCAGCATGTGTAGAAGTACAGAATTCCTTATACTGAACTGGGATTTGAATTTGTAACTTTGGAAAAATTATCTCTTCATCCACAAGTTGGGATGGTTAATAGCATTTTCCTCATAATAGTGCTGAGGAGATCAGTTACAATTGTGGGTATATAAAAGGTGCTCAATAACTACTAGTAGTTATCTCATTGACTTAACAGAATAATAATGAACTTATTTTACCTATATTATATTTTGGTAATAATACAATTTATTTATATTGTGATTATTTTATGCCATGCAATGTCTCTTTTTCCTCAAATGTTAATATAAATGATTATAAATATCTGAAAATAATATTAATATGTACCATCATTATAATATAAAAACCTATTATATTAGGGCAAGGAGAACTTCCAACTTTCTAATGTTACAGGCATTTGCAAATAAATTTATCAAAATGCTTTATTTTGTTAAACAGAGTTCTGTTTATGAGATACCTGCAAAACATATGGCTATTATTAATATAGATATCATTCAGACTTTATTTATGAAAAGTAATTACAAAATTTGGAGCATTATTTTACACAAGGTTGGCTCATCTCAGCCATTATCAAGCCTAGCTGTAGAGCACATTGCCATTTCTAATGATTGATTTTTTTTTTTTTTTTTTTTTTTTTTTTTTTTTTTTTTTTTTTTAGTTACATAGGACACTCGCAATGTAAGTTATCCCTAAATGTGAAAAAGTGGGCCTGGACCTCCAATTACAATTACTGATAATCGATTTTTGCTGCATTTTCATACCATAATGTATTCCCTGAATGCATCCAAGATTCCATGAAGTGCCTGGAAAGGTCCTATTAATCATTTTCATGTGTTGTTTTCATATTTATTAAAGTGCTAAACAGGCACTTTAATCTCTTCAAAAAATCCATTTACTTATGTTATCAGAAAAATAATGAATTAGACATGACCATAGGCAAACTTTATTTTTTAATCACTGTGCCATATCAATTTGAGTATTTCATCAGGAAAAAATGTAATTATATTAATGTAGAAGATTTTACAATGTTATATGTAGCTTATTTCTATACTGCCTTTTTGATAGTTCTTAGGAAAGTCTTCTGTCACAGCTTCATTAATATTGCCAGCACTCCAGGGCAATAAAAATACTGAGACAATTTATGGAAATGCAATTAAGCTACTGATTTAATAATCCAGTACTCAGGGGCTCGTTCTTTGTCCCTTGTTTTTTTTTAATTTAATTCTCTTGTTCCCGGGACAACTCAGTAAAGATATGGCTACATCCAAGCAGACATTTTGTTTGTTTTAAATCATTTTAACCAATGATTTTCCCGTTAGGAATTGAGTTACAACTTCAAACTTGTTCAAATAGCCTTTAATGCTACATTTTCAATTAAGTTTTAAAATTAAAAACAATTATCATGAAAAAGTCTTTATTGTAATGTTTGATGTCTATAAATAGTAGTCATTATCCATATGCCTACAAGGAAACAGAAGCAACAAGAAACTTGTCTCATTTTTAGAACTATCTATTGCAATAACCTTAAGTTTTGTCTATTTATGTATCCAGTTATTAATAATTATATATTTACATTTCACTAATGAGAACAGATTTTTTTCAGATAACGTAAGTAAATGCATTTTTTGGAGACTTTTGAAAATATGTGAATAATATCCTGAAGAAAATAGAAGTACCCTAAAACCCCATTTCAACAGTAAAAAACAGTAATTTCCATGGCTGTTTTTCATGTATCTTCTTATGCATACACATGCACAGCTTTATTCCAATGAAGTCAGATCATACGTTGTTTTTCTTACACCATTCTCATTCATACATCCATCAAACAACCTTAAAAACCCAGTTTTTATTCCTTCAGTTTATCCATAGCATTCTTCATACTCTTAATCATATAAAAACATGTCTGGACACGCAAATACAGAATTGGAAAACTGTTATTGCTTACTTTAGGAAAAATTGAGTAATATCACATACTCTTTCTAAATCTTGTAATATATAAGTGCCTGCAAGTCAATTTAAACTTCGTGGTTGCCTGACAGTTAATGCTATAATATATCAACAGGTGATTCAACCATTCTTGTACTGATGAACTTTCATTTTCCTTTTCTTTTCCTTTCTCCCCAAATCATACTGAAATAATCCTGTTTCTACAAAATATCCTTATACTGTTGTATTCTTATATCTATGGGGATAATTTGTGCAGGTGAGATTAAAGAGTAAAAAGCACATATTTTTAATTTTAGTAGATAGTGCTAGATCACCTTCGAAATGCTATAATTGTTCTTTTCACCAAATGTAAAAGTATACCCTATCCTCATCATTCCTGGCCAGCAGTACGGGTAATCTTTTTTACCTAACTTTTGCCAACTTAAAAGTAGCATCAATAGTTATTTTTATTTGCATTTATCTGACTATTAGACATGTTAAGCTTTTGGCTGGGCATGGTGGCTCACGCCTGTAATCCCAGCACTTTGGGAGGCCAAAGCAGACTGATCATGAGGTCAGGAGATTGAGATCATCCTGGCTAACATGGTGAAACCCTGACTCTACCAAAAATACAAAAAAAATAGCCAGTCATGGTGGTGGGTGCCTGTAGTCCCAGCTGCTTAGGAGACTGAAGTCAGAGGATCACTTGAGCCTGGGAGATGGAGGCTGCAGTGAGCTGACATTGCACCACTGCACTCCAGCCTGGACAGCAGAGCAAGACCCTGTCCTCTCAATCCCCCAAAAAGATTACTACACTCTATTGAATGCCATTTGACATGGGTAATTGTGTAGCATATACATTTTGCAAGTTCATTACCTGGTAATTGTGTCATATACACATTTTGCAAGTTCATCTCCAAGCAAAAACCAGTTCCCCTTCTCTGTAAAATAACTCCATAGCAGTGGTTTCCCAGTAGCTATAATGTTACTCTATGACCCTTCTCACAAGCTATTGCTAATTATATCATAAATATATGTTAATTAATTTCAGTATCCTATAGAAAAGAAGTTAAGTGAAAGCTGATATTTATTAGGATTGCTTGTCACACTTGCAATAAAATAACAATATACACATGACATAAAAATTCCAGATTAAAATAAAATAAATGCACCAGATCAGCAAAACACTGGGTGCTTCATCAGGTAGCATATGACCCTTCAGAATCTTACCAAAAAGAACAAGAAAATGTAAAGTTACAAAAACAAAGAGACACATACTTCAGACAGACAGGCTTGAGTTAGTACTTCCAAAGAAAAAGGGATTATACTTGGCTGTATGTTGAATTCACATTTATATAACCCAACCTAGGTGGCATAATATCAAGAAGATAAAAAGAGTAGGAAATATGACCATACTCTGAATTGACTAATGAAACCCTTATAATCACTACCAAGTCAATCTTCAATAGCAAAGATTATATGGAATCTAACTTTAAAGTCAGAGTTAAAAACAAGTCCACTTGAATTAATGCTTAAAACATAACATGGCAAATACTTATTGACAGTAGTTTCTCTTTTCATTTTTGGATTGAGAAGAATGGACAAAAAAACCTCTAGAAACATAACTTTATTTTCTTTCTTTCTTTTTTGTTTTTTTTTGAGACAGAGTCTCGCTTTGTTGTCCAGGCTGGAATGCAGTGGCACGATCTCGGCTCACTGCAAGCTCCGTCTCCCAGGTTCACGCCATTCTCCTGCCTCAGCCTCCCAAGTAGCTGGGACTACAGGCGCCCGCCACCATGCCCAGCTAACTTTTTTTTTGTATTTTTAGTTGAGACGGGATTTCACTGTGTTAGCCAGGATGGTCTCAATCTCCTGACCTCGTGATCTGCCCCCCTTGGCCTCCCAAAGTGCTGGGATTACAGGTGTGAGCCACCGCACCCGGCCTGGAAACATAACTTTATTTTCTAGTGTTGTATTTGTATATATACTTTAATAGCCCTGAGTTTTAATGAAGTTGCTTTTAAAATATATATCTTATATTTCAGAAATATACCCTAAGGCATGTGATTAGTTGGGTGGCATGTTCTTTAGTTTTTACAATTGAAGGATTGTCATTCCTTTATCCAAAAATAAATAAATAAACAAAGGTGAATTTTTATCATACTAGAAGAAAGAAGGCAGATACTAAATAATAAATACTGTATGCTTCCATGTAGATAAAATTTGAAATTATATAAAGACAGAATGCTTTAAACTTTTCTGGGGTTGAAGTGGGGAATTTCATTGGCAAAGATCATGCAATAAATGTGTAGGTGAAGGGAATATTCTATATTTGATTGTGTAGGTGATTATCAAGCTTTATAAGTTTGTAAAACTGAGCTGGACTCAAATGTGTGCCTTATACACAAATTATAATTCTATTAAGTTGATTAAAACTAGTTAGATAGGAGAGAATCAGTCAAGGGGAAAAGAAAGAAAAGGCATGTGAAAAAATAATGCCAATGCACTAGAATTACCTTTGATGACATTAAGTTAGCCTGGCCTTCTCAATTCTTTTTAAAATTAATGTAGATTTCTCAATCCTTTGATACTTTTTCCTCAACACATCTTATATTCTCATATATGTTAATATATGGCTACATAAGAGAGGACTCTCTTACAGTTGGACTGGAACAGCTTGATATTTATATCTAGGGATGCATTGGAAGCATGACACTGACCCGTGAGCAAGATGAAAATGGCATGTGCTAGTTAGTGATTCATAATATGTTGTTTTAAATTTAGTGCCAACTGGTCTATATCATTGAGATTGTTTAGTTTGTTGGTTTACACAACTTGGCTTGAGATGTATATGCCCAACAATGTATGAGAGAGCCTGCTATAAAGACTTTTCTGCACTTCCCTTAAATTATTATAGTAAGCTCAAATCTTGAAGGTTCATAATATACAGATAAAATGTGTCCATGAGACTGAGAAAGGATCTTTAGGGAGAAAGGCTCTGTTCCTGAAAGACAGACTTTCAATGATTTCCTGCATTTTATTTCTGTTGTACTTTACCTTTACTTTATTAAACACTAATAAGATTCTTCTTATAGGGCCTCATAGGCCTTTTTAGTTTTCCAACCTATTCATACTTGGTGCAAACCTAGTAATTTCTTGCATGATAGTGTTGGGATTTTACTCTGAGGCTAAGCTTCAAACTGTAAAAACTGCTTTTTGGAATTGTATCCTTTTCGGTCTTTCCATCCTGTTGCACTGTCCCAGCCACACACACACCAGATATCAAGACTAAAAGCAATCTCAAAAGGTAACACATCTATAGTAGATGTTTTTACCTCTTGTAAAATCTAAGGAAAATATACTAAAAATGAAGACATGACTAAAATAGTATCATTTTAGGTTGACCTCGAGTATTTCAATATGTCTAGCTTCAGAACAATACATTTGCAAGGGGAAATGGGGTGCTTTTGTGGTTTTTTTACACCTGTTATTTCAGTTGAAATTGAAAAAAAGAACTAATTTGAACTGACTAACCATAAGAAGAAGGTTCTATCAGTATTGAAATAAAATAACAGAAAATGCATTTGTGGGTCTGACCTCAGGACGGATTTTAAGTAGTCAATACTACCTCTAACTCTCATTCCCCTTCTCTGAGCATCAGCTTTATTCTTATTCCATCTTACTAAATTTGGCACTGACAGATACTGACTCATTCTTACAACATATACCATCAGAAGTGAAACCTCCACACTCTCCAACTCTTGAAAAAATCTGAGATGCACTTTGACTATTCTCAGATCATGGATCTATTACTTGGGTCAAAAAGTACTGAACAGGGAAGTAGATACTATAATCTCTGCCATTACAGTTTCAAGGTTGTATATGATGTATATGAGTGAGAAAGGGATAGCTCCCTAACGAGGGAGTATCATAGAAATGATATTTTCATGGTCATACTTTTGTGAACTAGGCAAACATCCCTTCATGTCAACTACACCTCTACTCTACTTTAAACAGATAAATATCCATGCATATACAAGATTATACAGTAATATAAGCATGACTTTTCGTTAAAATTTTAACCAAAACAGTCTATTTAGGTGAATAAATACTGATACAGGAGATAGTTCTGCTTGAATGATCTTTACCCTTGGGGAGACATAAGTAAAAGAATGTCATACTTTATTATGAAATGACTATCCAGCATATTTATGAGTAAACTTTCATAATAAATTTCTTTATTGTCTAAAATAAGCCCAAAAACCCTTTTAGTTAATTAATATCCCTTTTAATATACAGAATAAATATAAGAAAATAGCACAAATGGTATTATGCTAGCACACAGAAATCGTTCCAGTTAAAAGTCAATCCTGTATTTTGAGAACTTGACAAAATCATAATTGAAAATAGTGTATTATCTTACATGCAGATGTTGTGTAATCAGGGACATCCAAATCAACTTACATCCAAATATTTCACAATTAGTCTTTGACATATTCTGTGAAGTATTATAAAACCATGCCCTCAGGAATATAAAAGCACAAAGGGAGACAGGACTCTAAATAGCCATTTATTCATTTCCTAAGGTTAGGTACAATGAGGACTGAATTTTCAACATTATCAGGGCCACACAGACATTGGAGCTTAAGGATAAGATCCAATTTCATAGCAATCTGTTAAACTATAAGCCAGTCTAATGACCCAAATGTTCACCATAATAATTACCATCTTGAGTGATGATGCTGTGAATACAAAGGAACACTGCATCTCTAAAATAAACTACGTTTATATGACATGAGACCAATTTGATGAAAAGAAGGCAAACTGTGAATGGTAATTTTGTTTTTTTAATTGTTTTTATTGTGTGTACTCATATCTGAAAATATAACACCATGTAATTAGAAAAGTTATCATAACAGAAAATAAAATAAGACTGGAAGCCTTAACTTTTTATATCAAATGTTCTGCACACAAATACAGCCTTTTACTGATGATCTATGGCTCCAAAATATTGGTAGCTATAATTATGCTTTGTAAAACAGAAGCTATGAATGCGTTGCTACAGAAAGACACAAATAATCATTTCCTTACTCATTCACTGCTAGTAGACCCTGAGGCACAGCATTTCCAGCCCAGATACCTGATTATTAATCCAGTTTTTGTTAGGGGTATACTAACATTAACTAACGGAGATTGGTGTTTAAACCAGTTAATGTAAAGAAATGCTGTAGGAATTGAAATATTCCTTTTGAATTAACAAAAGTGTTCTTTCTAGATAGACAAAGTTACATGAGGACCCAAATGTATACCATAAAATCATTTGATGAATATGAAATTAATAAAAGAATGTTTTGTTATGTGGTTTTAGTACTTTGTTGGTACCGGGTTAAAGACATGTGGCTCTAGATAGGATAACTCTACCAAAGAGAATTTAATTTGTTTACCTGCTTCACTAGAAATCCAACAATTAAGTCAGTGACTCTATTTTCCAATATTCATTTCCTCCATTTTCTCATCTCTTTTTGATTGATGGTATCATTTCATTATTTTATTTTCATTGACATGGAATTCATTTTGGCTAAAATGACTTTTTGACTATTTGTAATATGATTTTAAAATCAATGAACAATGTTGTTTCTCTGTTTCCAAGATTATCCCTCTATATTCTCTAAAGTCGATACTGTGAAACAGTCCAGATATGAGTCTAGGAATGGCAGTACGAAATACTGTAAAACTGGAAGCAACTCAACTCGGTAGGTAATCAATAGGGAAAATGAAACTCAATATAATTGACTCTATTTAGTTAATGTAATGATGCATTCATTTTATATTTTTCATACAAGTATCTTTTCATATTTTAAAATTTCAAAGTTAAGTATACATGTGACTACAGTTCCTCCCAACTTCTTTAAGGTACTTTATCTGGCAGTCACTAGCAGATGTGTTTGTCTAATTATTTCTTATGTTTTTTTTTTCCGCCTCATAATTTTGTTCACATTTGCTGTGGAGATTTTAGAAATCATCTAGATTGTTTGGTACAGGAAGGAAATCAACCCTGGGCTGCCTAATTACTGACAATCTTCCTGTTTTTCCTTGGATACATTTTCATCCTTACATACATTGATGATTTTGGTTAACCCTTTCCACAAACAACTCAACCATACATCCCGTGATAGCTTGCTGTATATTAAATCAAACTATTTTTATATTGAAAGTGGATAAAGTAAGCCAAGGTATTCCATAAGAAAATACATTTGGTTCAATATTTTTAAAAATAAGCTATATCTTGAAAGTTTCACATGCAGTCCTAACAAGAAAAGAATTGGGAGCAATAGTCCAAATACATGAAACACATAAAAAAAAAATGAATCTATATCAAGTGTAATAAATTGTTTACACCTCAGGTTTTATCTGCTTTGAATTTGTTTGACATTTGACCACATTCATTTCTGTCGTATTCACATCTAAAAATAGAACAGGAAAGATGTGGACAACAAAAATAGGATATGAATCGAGAGAAGACATGAACTTTCAGAAGAGGAGAAGCATGAAATAAGGATAATTAGCATCGAGATATTAAATCTCAACAAAATAGGACATGGTGGTATAGATAATGATGAAAGCATGCTTGATATGTAGACTAGCAATTTGGTCGAGCGAGAAATTTTGACATTCATATTGAATACAAATAATTTAATAAAATTAGACCACAAACTGCATAGTGTGCTCACGTAATTGTTTTTATTTTTTTCAAATTTTTTCCTTGCTCTGAATTCAGATCTGACAGAGGAACAGATGATACAAATAACAGTTGATCCCCTTACATTATCTAGCTAGACAAAACTACGCATATATACTACTACCAATGGAAGTTTTCTTCTTTTCCTTGTATCACTAATCTTACTTATTTTAAAATTTTATCTATTTCAATTTATACCTTCTATTTTTCTTTTATTACCTAAAAGGTGCTATGTGAATTACTTTCAGGGAAGCTTGGATTAATGCTGCATCTGTTCAATATGTGACATTTTCCAGTTTCTCCATAATATTCCAGTTAAGTGTGTATGGCCCATTAACCTCCTTCTTTGTGTTTCAGTGCACGGTCTTCTTTCATTAATCATCTGTACAACTAAAAATTCAGTTCTTTTTTAAAACTCACATCAGACTAAAGCTTTAAAGATTTGACAGGCACTTGATACTTTTTATTTTCAAAAGAATAGTCAAAATGTCTCATAACTATCAAAATGAGGCTTAGATGGGGAATATGTTTAAGATAGACTTTGACTAAGGGGAAAAAAAAAGAAATAACAAATCCTTGGGTCCAAGTACTCCAGCAACAAGCTTCAAGTATAAATGCAATCCTTTTAGTTGAATGAGTTACTTATTTTAGTTTAAATAATGTTGATATCAGACATTTTGGTATTTTATATATAATTGCTAGGATTAATAATTGATTTTATAGAAAATTGGCTCATTTATCTTTGGGATAGCATGAGATACTGAAATTAACTCTAGAAAACAGAAAATACTTTTATTTTACTTGAATATTTACCATACATCTTTTGGGGCATTTCATTTTTTAAAGTACTTTTTTTTTATAAGTACATATAAGCATATGATAACAATATCAGCACACTAGCAAACACACTGTTAAAGTTTGTGAAAAGGCTCATTGGCTTGTGGATTCAAACATTTACAAGGTTACTGTATCACTCACTAAGAAAGCATAATTCATTTATCACTGACTAGAATAGTATGCCTTTTTTTTGAAAGCCCAGAGATTATATTAACTTAGAAAGGGAATATAAAATTGCTTTGCATTTTATTGGTATAGGAATATTTTATTTAAATTGCTTAGTGACTTTTTGCTATTTTGATTTTGTCGTGGTGGTGGTGGTTGTTAAATTCCTTCATTCTAGCCATATTTTCTCCTCCCAATTTTTTCATTCATTTATTGATAATGCATTTATTAATTAATTCATTTATTCATTATCTAATTCATTTATTATTATGTGAGTAAACATTGAGTTGGACCACCTGATGTAGATATAAAGATGAATTAAATTTTTCTTGCCATCAAGCATAATTGAGGCAGACATAAAAATATTTGACAAATATTATAATTGTTATAGTGGAAGTCACTGTTAAATAACAAAGTAGCACAATTTGAGCTTAAACTCCACTTAGATTGTAGAGGAAGCCTTCGTAGAAGTACGGCATGAACTGGACTTTGAAGGTTGAGAAGGCTCACTTAAGAAGGCTGGGGGGTTGGCAGTCATATACAAAGCCTCAGAAAAGTATAACCACATGGAGTAATTGCAGAAATTGACATAATTAATTTAATATTGCTTTGAAATTGCATAGAAGTGGTTAAATATAAAACTGGATATGTCAGACCAGGGTCAGGTCCATATGTTCAGCTAAAGAGGTTTAACACTGTTTCTTGAGAAATGAGGAGTCATTTCAAAAAAGAGGAATCATATAAATAGATTTCTGTATTACTGAAATTATCCAAGAAACAGTGAAGATGACTGAGTTCATAGTCAAAACTGGAGTCAGAGAGATAACAGAATAATTCAATAATGTATATATGGGAGGAGGAGAGTCGATTTAACACAGGCATAGTGTAAATGATGAGCAAAGAATAAATATAAGAAATCATAATAAATTTCAGAGATTATAAACCTGGAGTCAGTTTTATAGGACAAATAGAAGTTGTGGATAAATGAGAAGAAGTAGTTTTGACAAAGATCAATTTTCTATGAAAGAAGAAGTACAGTGCACATTTTGCCTTAAGGCAGCTGAGGGTCCTTCAGGTAGAGATGTTTAGTGTTCACTAAAATATACAGCAAAATTCTAGAATAAAGATATAGAATTAACCAGATTCCAAGCTACAGGTATAGCATTAGCAATTTTCAATGCACAGTTTGTTAAACTCTACCCACTTTACAGTAACTATATTGTGTTTAACTAGAAATTTTTTTTGAGAAATAGATTTTCAATAAAATTTATCCTTAGCTAAGAAAAAGTGAAGAAAAGAGTGGGTATCTGGAGTCTAAAGAAAAAGTATTACTCCTCTATGGAATAATTTTTCTTTCTGTCAAGCAACAGTTGAGTAATGGAAGTTATATTGTCCCTCAGGGACCAAAACTGGCTATGTAAAATAATAATAATAATAAGATTATACTATTTTATGTATAAAGTATGGATATAAACATAGTAAATAAATACACAGTATAACTGTGGTATTAAAATTTAATGAAAGGCAATGACTTGGAAAAAGAAATGTTCATGAATGCTCCTAGGAAAAGGTAAATGTATTTTTAAAAATGAAGTTGAGAAACATTAATCTGATAGAGGGATGTGTTTTCCTTTTTTTAGTGAAGGTATTTCTGAGTGTTGTATGTAATTTGTGAATTCAGCTCTCATACTAAATGTGACTTAATGGCCACAAAATCACAAAGACTGGTGATCTCCTTCTCTTACATCAAGTTCACAGTCTGACATTCTGACATATTCTGCCCGCTTAGCTGCTGTGGAGTTGAACTCCTCTGTCGAGTCCATATCCCTAAGGGATCATAAGCTTTTATTTCTGAGTAAGCCAGAAACTTAATGCCAAGATAATTAGTGTTAGTTATTGGAAGATCATTAATGGCATCAGCATCAAAAATCACTTCAAGTGGGAGAGCTTCGTTTCTCTTGTGGAGTTTTCATTTAATAAGCCATGTTTCCACTTAACATGACCAAAGAAATCGGTTGTATTTTATAAATTTTTTTTTTACAATTTATATATTCAAAATGAGTATAGATCTTATTTACAGGGTATTTTTAATTGTATATTAAAAGTTTTCTTCTTAGCACATATAGTCTTTTGCATAAAGAAGCCAAGAAGAAACTATAATGATAAGACTTCTTCTCTGGTACTATCACATAAATAATGAGTTGTAAACAAGCTTAAAAAAATAATATATACAATATAGAATATATAGGTATGCACTACTTAACTAAGGGGATACATTCTAAAAATTGTGCCATGCAACATGGTGAAACCCTGTCTCTACTAAAAGTACAAAAATTAGCTGGGCGTGGTGGCGCACACCTGACGTCCCAGCTACTCAGGAGGCTGAGGCAGGGGAATCACTTGAACCCAGGAGGCAGAGGTTGCAGTGAGCTAAGATCGTGCCACTGCACTCCAACCTGGCTACAGAGCGAGACTCCATCTCAAAAAATAAATAAATAAGGGCCGGGCGCGGTGGCTCACGCCTGTAATCCCAGCACTTTGGGAGGCCAAGGCAGGCGGATCATGAGGTCAGGAGATCGAGACCAACCTGGCTAACATGGTAAAACCCCGTTTCGACTAAAAATACAAAAAAAAAATTAGCAGGCATCTGTAGTCCCAGCTACTGGGGAGGCTGAGACAGGAGAATGGCGTGAACCCAGGAGGGGGAGCTTGCAGTGAGCTGAGATCGCACCACTGCACTCCAGCCTGGGAGACAGAGCGAGACTCCGTCTCAAAAATAAATAAATAGATAAATAATAAATAAATACAATACAATAAATAAATACATAAATAAATAAAAGTAAAAATTTTGCCATTAGGTGATTTTGTCGTTGTGCAACCATCATTGGGTATACTTATACAAACCTAAATGGTATAACCTACTACATACCTAGGCTATATGGCATAGCCTATTCCCCTAGACTACAAACGTGTGCAACATGTTACTGAACTGAATACTGTAGGCAATTTTAGCACAGTGGTATTTGTGTATCTAAACATATTTAAACATAGAAAAGGTACCTAAAAATACACTATTATAATCTTATCAGACCACTGTTGTATATGCAGTCTGTCATTTAGACTGAAAAGTCATTATGTGGTGCGTGACTCTATTGTTTAAAATAAGCAAGTGGCTTTGCCTAACGTATGCATGATGCAAGCACATGAGATGTGTAATCTAATTCCTCTCATGCAGAAAGTCAGTTTGGATAGATAAGAGCTGCCTAATCCCTAGCTGAGGTTAAGTGCAAATGGGTTTGCACCTTTAATTTCTAAATTCTAGCAAGCAAAATTGTTTAAAGTATGTGAAATTAACAATCTGATTTTAAGTTATACTTTTTCTAAATTATTTTATTAACAAATGAATTTAAGGATTTTTAAAACGTATCAATTGACTGTGACTCAGTAAAATTCCATCCAAGAAAGTCAATTTCTTTCTTTCAGTCTTTTCTTATGCTTTCACTAGGGATCTAGACCTGGGGTAGAAAATGTAAGGTTTTCCTTTCTAACATTTTACTTTCTTGTATGAAAAAAGTTTTAACATAGGGTCCATAAATTGCTGCTGCAAGCAAGGGTCTGTTCAGCTGCAAAAATGGTAGAAAAAATGTGAATGTGTATTCTTTTGTTTACTTTTCCCCCTTTAGGAGAGATTTTTCAAAGGAGTTCTTGACTTGCAAGCATTAACATTTGTCTGGTGCTTTTTCGGCTTCACTCTTCCTTTTGTGTTTGGAGGGAGCTAGTATCATTCTTTATTTGGCAAGAGACAGAGAAAAGTCACCTCCATCACATAATTGTATGGTTCCCCTTTAGCCAGGCTTATGCTTACTGCAGTGACAGCCAATTTCTCTTGCTTAGCACAGGAAGAGGCAACCTGACTTGTCTGGGCTTGCTGTCTCTCCAAATCCACTTTTTTCTCATTGGGCCTGGCCAATACTAAAGTCTCTGACGAGGCCAGGAAATCTCACATAACATAACAAATGATATATACTTTTTAAGTAAATTTGATATTAATCATAAATGTTTCATGCTGCAGGCATTAACAATGAATTTCACTAGACTATTGGTAATGGAAAAGCTGGAATCATATCTATTGTGCCAGTTTGTTTTTTTCTTAAGTGTAAATTAATAGAATTATTTAATGACGTTATTGGAAGTGATTAAGAAAAAAAAACACAAGAAATAAACCATGAGACAAGAACATTATTCCTTTGCATATTTTAATATGGACTGAAATGCAGTAATACGTTAAAAAACTGGTAATAAATAAAACCAGAAAACATTGGCAGCAATCTTCTTTGGGGAAGAAGAAAGCATTTACTTTTGCCATAGGGTATACATTTACATCATAATAACACAGTACCTGTGTCTTTTACAACCTAGAGAATTGAACTCTTACATGATGTCACTTTTTAATAATAAATGCAGGAAGTTCACCTTGAGAGTAAATAGTAGCTAGAGCTCAGTAAATTAACTGAAGGAAGAGACAAAAACATATGAATAAACAACAGAATGTTTTCCCTTGAGGAGAAGAGCAATAGAATATTCACAGAAAAGCAATTACTCTGAAACATAGTAAGGTATGCAGAAAA
Source organism: Hylobates moloch (assembly GCF_009828535.3). Classification (NCBI taxonomy): domain Eukaryota; kingdom Metazoa; phylum Chordata; class Mammalia; order Primates; family Hylobatidae; genus Hylobates; species Hylobates moloch. Next base: position 1,463,171 of record NW_026652305.1, read on the forward strand.
AGTGAAAGGAAAGTTAATGAGTTTAATAGAAAGATGGCAATAAGAAAAATAGGTTATTAAAATGTTAAACTTATCAATAAATCCATATCTATATGTAATATCTGTAGGTCATCCGCTTCTTGAGTGCATTTATATGCACAACTTACCACTTTTGCTAGATTGTAAACTACATGAGAACAGAATCTATAATATATTCATTTTAAAATAACTGACATCTCCTATTAGAATGCCTATCCTGGAGTTCAGATCTCAGAAACACATTCTATAACTAGGATCTATCCGAACATCCAGATCCAACATGTATAAATTGTCTGAGAATATTTCCTGATCTAGGTCTAGGTTGTCACTTAGAGGTTCTCTTGAACTTAAAAATCCAGCTCAGAAAAGACTTCCATATGTCTTTCCCCATGTTTCTCTGTGTTCAAACATCTGAGTCCCAAAGGCTAATGATCATTCAAATAGAAACACAAAACAAGAGCCTTAGCAAAAAGTATAATTTCTAAACCATGCTGCGCAAAGATTCCCTCGTAAATGTGATATTTAAGGAAGTAAGTCTAAACCTTTACCTAATCTAAATTTCAATGACATATCATTTCTTCCATCATAAAGGCAAATGCTTTGTTAGTTTGGCTTAATTTCTTAAAGTATTACCACACTTACCCAAAGGTGGCCGTTGGGTCAGGGTTTTTGCATTATAGTCCCTTCTGTGGTAGCCAGAAATATGTTACAGGAATAGGGTCCCAATCCAGACCCCATGAGAGGGTTCTTGGATCTCATGCAAGAAAGAATTCAGGGCAAGTCCAAAGTGCAAAGTGAAAGCAAGTTTATTAGGTAAGTAAAGGAATGAAAGAATGGCTAATCTATAGGCAGAGCAGCCCTGAGGGCTGCTGGTTGCCCATTTTTACTGTTATTTCTTGATGATATGCTAAGCAAGGAGTGGATTATTCATGCCTCCCCTTTTTAGACCATATAGGGTAACTTCCTGATGTTGCAATGGAATTTGTAAACTGTCATAGTGCTGGTGGGAGTGTAGCAGTGAGGACGACAAGAGGTCGCCCTCATCGCCATTTTGGTTTTGGTGGGTTTTGTCGGCTCCTTTATTGCAACCTGTATTATCAGCAAGGATTTATGACCTGTATTTTGTGCCAAGCTCTTATGTCATCCTGTGACTTAGAATGCCTTAATTGTCTTGGAATGCAGCCCAGTATGTTTCAGCCTCATTTTACACAGCTCCTATTCAAGATGGAGTTGTCCTGGTTCATGTGCCTCTGACATTAATGCTGTGCCTTAAACTATTATTGCAAGAGATCAAGAGGATGTTGATACTCCCCTCAGCTTGACTAATCTTTAGACAGGATTCTTCTTATTCTAGGCCTCTGACCTCTCTTTTCTTAGAACATTTACATTAGAACACTTATCATTCCATATTATCTCTTTGCCCCTTTGAGATGTAAATCTTGTTAAAAGCATCTTGCCAGTTTAGAATTTAGGAATGTCTTCCTAAAGGATGTGGGAACCATCTCTTTGAAATGTAAATATTTGAGGAGATATCACCCCACTTTCCAATTTCCTTGGGAGGGCAGACTCCTAACATCAATGGGTACCAATTAGCAAACACAGATGACATAATCTCAAAGAAAAACATTTGAAAACTCAGGAATAACTAAATGTGATCCATATATCCCACAGATCAGACGCCCTTCTAACATCTTGCAAGATGTTTTCACTGGCTTACCCTAGTATATAAAAACTCTCCCACTTCTTGTTTCATCTGAGTTGAGTTCAGAGTGAGTTCTGCCCTCTATCACCTACTGCAGTGGCTTTGAATAAAGTTTTCCTTGTCTATTTAACTTTATCCAGTGCAATTTTTTATTTGACAATAGTTATCAAAAAAGTAGTCATATCAAATTGATTTTTCATTTACCCTGTAGTTGTTATAAAATTACCTGTGGATTTTGTTTTTGTTGTTTTGAGATAGAGTTTTACTCTGTCACCCAGGCTGGAGTGCAGTGGAGTGATCTTGGCTCACTGAAACCTCTACCTCCTGGGCTCAAGCCATGCTCCCACCTCAGCCTTCCAAGTGTCTTGGACTATAGGTGTGTGCCACCATGCTTGCTAATTTTTGTATTTTTTGTAGAGATGGGGTCTCTCCATGTTGCCCAGACTGGTCTCGAACTCCTGAACTCCAGCAGTCCACCAGCATTGCCCTCCCAAAGTGCTGGGATTATAGGCATGAGTCACTGACTTGGCCTATTATCTGTTTTGTGATTAAGGGTCTCTGTGTTACAGGATTCTCTCCTTAGTTCAGTTAAAGATGGGATCCTTGTCACATGGCCACGAAAAATTAGTCTTGCAGACAATTTGAAGGGTGAGGAAAATGGGATTTATTGGGAAAAAAGGGGAAAAGGAACCCTCCACAAATCCAGAGTCCCTGCTGTTCACTTCCTGCCTTACAGATTGAATACCAGGTTCTGCCCAGGAAGAGGAGGAGCCAGGCTCCTCCTTGCTGCAAATGGCACAAACTTCCTGAGGCTCCACCGCAGTGCACACCAATCCCAGTGTGCAGGCTGGGTGGGGTTTGCTGATAACCCCTTTATACTGGCTGTTTCATGGGAAATGTCTTTCATAGGATGATCACAATAAATGTTATTTTTTATTGTTTTTTCAATGGATAAACTTTATGTTGTTGAGTTATTGATGATATATTGAAATGGACTTTTCATTATCATTGAGGAAAAAGTGGCTTCCTTTTATCTTCCTAGATTATTTCGTTAGACTACAAATTAAATGATCATAAAACAGATTACAACAAAAAAAACTATAGTTAACTATGTACATGCACAGGAGTCCAACAGAAATATGAGATTCAGTGAAAAGCCAGATGATTGATGCTTATATAGCATTCTGAGCTATAGAAAAATATTGAGGCTTGGGGTTTCTGAAGGGTGGTGAAGACAAGTTATAAGGGTGAGGGGTGGAGATGTATGGTAAATAAATGTCTTGTTCTGCAGATAAAACATCTCTCAAGTAATAAAATTGTCTCAGAGGAGCTATCTTCCTGTATTAGACATCTGTATTAAGTACTTTTACTAAAGCAGTGAAGAGGCAAAGAGAAAACTTCCCCTTCACCCTTGGAAGTTTCACTGAAAATTCAACTCACAAAAGAAAGATTAATAAGAGAAAAGCCATCTCATTTATTAAGGTGCACATGGAGAGATCCGGAATGATTACCCAAACCCCTAATGGGGTATAGAAGCTTATATACCACTTTGAGGTTACAGGTAGAATGGGGACTCAGAGCCCAGGCAAAAACAGGTCATGGTGGTAAATCAGGTTATAGTAGCAAGGCAGGTTATGGATGGAGGCTTGGCTAGCAAAGTTGACCTTGTGATGTAAATGAAACCTTGCATGTAGCTGTCCTCAGATAGAATAGATGGTATATATTTCTTTCAGGCCTTTAAAGCTGTCAGACTCTCAGTTACTCTTTGCTAGATCCAGGAAAGGGAAGTCCTGGCTACATCAATGCAGATTGTCCACAGATGCAAATCCCTGCCACAGAAGACAGCTTTGTAAGGCTACATCTGTTTGCTGGCTCTCTGAACAGCCATCTCCACGTATGCCAAATAACCATATTTTGGGGTATGCTATCCTTTGGGTCTGTGTCCCAACTCAAATCTCATCTTGAATTGTAATCCCTGCATGTTGAGGGAGGGACCTGGCTGGAGGTGATGGAATCATGGTGAGGTTCCCCCATGCAGTTCTTGTGATAGTGAGGGAGTTCTCATGAGATCTGATGGTTTAAAAGTATGTGGCAGTTTCCCCCTTGCTGTCTCTTTTTCTGCCCCCTTGTGAAGAAGAAGGTGCTTGCTTCTCCTTCACCTTCCACCGTGATTGTAAATTTCCTGAGGCCTCCCCAGGCATGCGGAACTGTGAGTCAATTAAAACTCTCTTCTTTATAAATAACCCAATCTCAGGCAGTTGTTTATAGCACTGTAAAAACAAACTAGTACAGCATAAAATATTTTTATTTTCTTCAGTAGATTTTCCTTATAGATTACAAAAGGACAGTTTTCAGAGCTACTCCTTTGTCTGCAGTTTCTCAGGATAACCAGCTGAAAATATACCAAACGAATCTACTTTGTAGTGGCACATTCTGCTCTCCAACAGTCATATGAGAGTTAGGCTCAGATGTACCCTGAGCCCTGAGAGTCCCAAATCACTGGTATAAACCAAAAGTAAAATTCTAAAGCCCCTTAGCCACCTGAATAGACCCCCTCCTCTCAGTCAAGACCATTCCAAAGTTAACGTGAAAAACTAGTTGAGGCCATGATGGGAATGGGAAGCCAGCCATGTCTCATTATACCCTCCTCTGTTTTGGAATTGCTGATAGAACAGACTCTGAGTCTAATAGGAAACATTTACAATCTATTCTCTGAAGGCTGCTACCTGGAGGCTTTGTCTGTGCAATAAAACCTTGGTCTCTACAACTCTTCAACTTAACCCAGACAATTCCTTTCCATTGATTCTAAGTCTTTATATAATAACTTAATTCTTCCTACCAATTGCCAATCAGAAAATCTTTGAATCTAACTGTGACTTGGAAGCCAGTTGTCATGCCTTTCTGGAGTGAACCAATGTACATCCTACATGTACTGATTGATGTCTTTTGTCTCCCTAAAATGTATAAAACCAATTTGTGTCCCAACAACCATAGGCACATTTTCTTAGGATCTCTTGAGGGCTGTGCCGTAGGCCATTGCTTACTCATACTTGGCTAAGAATCAATGTCTTCAACTATTTTACAGATTTTGGCTCTTTTTGTCAACATTGGTAAGAATATAAATTGTTATGATTTTGTAGAGAGCAACTTAATGTGTTTCAAGAATTTTATCACATTCACACTTTTTGACCAAGTAATTTCAGAACTAAGAATATGCACTAAGAGAATAATTAGAGATTTACATAATTATTTACAAAAATGTTTCTAAATGTGAAACTGAAAAAATGTATAATTAAAGTGTATCATATTTAGAAGAAAACTTATTGTAAAATATCAAATATTATTGGTAAAATATTTAATAGAATATGTTTATTGTTGTTGTTGTTTTTAGTGCCAATTGGGAATAGAAAGAGTTTTGTTACGACCATATGCTAACCATATCAAAAGAAACTATCTAAGCAGTGGGTGATTTTGAAGGTTCAAGAAGAGTTGTAAGGGTGACAATGTGTGATACCTTTCCTTACCCATCATAGGTGTCACAGCCAACACTCCTATAACAAAAGACACATTAATAAGAGAAAAGCATAACAAATTTATTTAATCAAATATTTATGTGACGTCAGATTTCAGAAATGAAGGCCCAAGGACACAGGGAAAAGTGTTGTTTTATGCTTAGGTTAGATGAAAAATGGTAGCCATGTAAAAAATTTAATTGGACAAAAGGGTATTATCTAGTGGTAATAGAACATTAGATTTAATAATTTAGTGAAAATTGAACTGTACCTGCAAGTTTTGTTTGTTCAGATACTTCTTGGTCTCTCTGTGTAGCATTCATTATTTCCAAATATGAGGCAAGACACTTCTTGCTCCATACCTGGGGCAACAAACCTGGAGGAAATAAGGGTGGTCAAGGGAGAAGGATGAGTGTGGCTTGTCCAGGTTTTATGGCTTTTTTGGGGGGAAGGTTCTAGCTTATATAACTTGCTTTGAGGAAGACAAACCTTGTTTTGTATGAATTGCTTCAGGGAGAGAAAGGCAGCAGGAGACAGGAGTACAGGAGACAGTCAGAGAGACTTGGCTTCCAAGGCTTCCATTTCCTTTATTTCAAAGTACTGAGCACGCCCAAGTGCCATACTTTGGGGTATGGTTTTCTGAGCCCTAACAGAGTAAAATCTGTATATGAGGTAACAGTGTGCTAGAGACACAGTGACAAATAGCTTTGTTAATGGGGTAGCTATTTGAATAAGGCATCTTTTCCTAGAACCTGTCAATTCTCAAGGACAGCTTTAGGAAATATGTGTCTCCTCCCAAACTAACATGGAGATTTTGTGATGTTTATGTATTTTTCCGAACAAGAAGTTTTTCTATTTAAGTCAGTTCTCAATGGATTAAATCTTCAAAATATTAAGAACAAACCCATTTAAATTAATAGAAGAGCATCTCTTTTGTTGGAACAGAGTAATTTTTCAGCTATTCCAATAATGATATAGAGGTACTATGTTTAGACATTCCTCTGGGCATGCACAGTTTCCTGGCTAATTCAGGCCCATCATCTAAATATCATAGTTAAAAACATAAATGGAACAAAAATGATTTTATTAAACAGGTGTCTTCCATTTACATTAGCCAATGTTGCTTTCATCAAATTGTACACAATACCCACAATGTTGCTAAGAGTGACAGAGATTAATGGAATCAAAAGTTATCTCTCACTCATGCAGGTGCAAGTTAGATTTCAAATTGTATAGCCATTTGCTTTGTTCTAGGGAAAACTGTTTCTTCAGTAATAGCATTCTACTTTCTATGGTAATTGAGCTTTCCGAAAGCAAACTGCTTCTTCAATTATGTTTCATTGAATGAAATTTTTGCAGAGTATATGAAGAGTTCTGTTTCTTTAAACACTTTAAAACATTAGTTTACCTTTTAATATACTGCACTAGTGCAATGAACTGAACTCATTAACTAATTATTATTTAATTGTGATGCTGAAAGCTAAAATATTACATTGCAAGAGCTTTTAGTGATCATCATTTAGCATTTTAAAGGTACTAAAAGCACTATTCATCCATCAAATTGTTCATTTGTTTAAAACATGTGCAACAAAAACTGAGTGTACCTAAAAGCACAAAATAAATCTGCTCCCTTGCACTTTAGTTAGATGAAGCAGAATGTGCACAGGTAAGGTCAGTAGAAACACATACACACACGCGTGCACACGCACACACACACACAAACACAATATGTTTTATGTACTCCAAGAAGTTCAATAACACTTGAACGTACATTCATAACACATCTTTGGAAGACACATGAATATAATTTTAAATCCTGAAACAATAAAAAAGAGAATTGTCACAAGATTGGTTTGGATTTAGTATCATTATATTAGAAGTAAACTTCATAATCATTTTAAGAACAGCAATCATTTGTCTTATTTTGCATTTCTTTCCTTTCCTTGTTTCCCTCTCTCTGCTTCTGGGCTATAAGGTTCTCAAATTGTTTGTATCACATAGATACCCATGTAAATGCTGCAGAGTTGACTCCAAGACTATTTGAGACACAAGTGTGCTTGTATTTCAATTCTTGTAATTATAAGTGGCCCCACTTCAGACTATTCGGTTTTCTATGAAACACAACAGAAAGCATCAAATTAGGGGAAAAGAGTGGCTCAGGCTGCCCCAAGCAATTAAAGAAAATTACTACTGGATGCTTTATGTACAGCAGGGGCTCTGTGCATGAAGAAATATAACTGCTAGTCACACCTGTGCTGATTCTCACTGTGGAATTGAAATTATCATGAGTAAATATAATTACTTAGCAAATTTAATAAATGTTGTTTGGGGTTCTAAAAACAGCACTTGGATCTACAAATTACACAGTGATAAATGTGGCAGCACAAGTTCAGTGGTATCTAATAGCACTAAAATATGTAGAGCATCCTGGAATGTACCAGGAAAGCTTATGAGTAAGTAAAGGTAATAAATTGCTACAAAAAAAAATGGGTACTAAGCCACTCATAGTTACCCATGCTTTCATGTTTTTCTTTGATTATGTAATTTTCACAAAATTATTTTTTTTCAAAATCCCCGGTAGGTTAGATATCCAAGCTGTCCTCCTGAATTACAAATAAGTTTATTCCTAGCAAGAAATTAGTAAGTATTTGGTAACACTTGAAATGAAGTGCTCTAAATAAGTATTTAATTAAGAAATAAAACAGTTATTGCTGTTGGGTTGTGATGATTGGCAATAATTACTTTACATGATTTAATGGTTATAAAATTAAGAGATAAGTAATAAAAAGAAGAAATTAAGCTACACTTTCCATCATAACTTTAATTTGTATGCTCTTAAGAATCATTATAATGATTAGTCTTTTATTAAATGAATATTAAGATGAACCTTCATATAACCTATCTTATCTTTGAAGAATATGTTGAATCATTAAGTCATAATTTGTAGTTAAAATGCAATACAATTTATTTTGTCGAAAAGAAATAAAGTATTTATGTATTTTGTAAAATTGCCATAGGGTAAAAGCCTATTTAGAGTATAAGGCTTCTGCTGTAATTCTATTAACCATAAGTCTTCTACTTTAAATCAAGAAAATTTTAGAAAATGTTTAATAGCTTTAGTATATTTAAACAATTCATCAAAATTATTTAAAATACTGTTCTTTTGCTAGGGCTGTCATAACAACGTGCCACAATTGGGTGACCAAAGTCACAGAAACATACTCTCTCACAGTTGTGGAGGCTACAAGTCCAAAATCAAGCTTTCTGTGGGACCATGATCTCCACAAAGGCTCTGGGAATGAATGCCTCTTTGATCTTCTACCTTCATTCCTTGTTTTGTAGACCTGGCACTGAAATCTCTACTTTCTTTATCATGTGGTCTTCTCCCCTGTGTCTTCATGTCTTCATCTCTTCACATCATCTTCCTTCTCTGTATATTCACATCATCTTCCTTCTCTGTATATTCACATCGTCTTTCATCTGTGCCTATGTCCCAATTTCTCCCTTATTAGGGAAAGGAAATTATCTAGTATCCAATGTCTTAAGTTCAGTAATGGATTTTGTGGCTGAACTAGTTTAATATGACTATATATGAACTTGATTACATCTATAATAATCCTATTTCCAAATAAAATTACATTCACAGATTCTGGGTGGGCATGAGTTTTCAGGGGCCACTAATTAACTCAGTACAAATATAAAGTGTTAATGTTTTGTAAGTCATATGGCTGACTTCTCCCTGTTTTGTCAGTGTCCTGCAATAAATAAAATTCCCACTTAGTATTCACCTATACACAAAAAAGAATATTTATTATGCTCTAATGGAGGAATCAGGGTCAGAACACTTATTCTGTGACCAGATAATACATATTTTAGGCTTTGCAGACCACATGGTCTTTGTTACAACTACTCACCCCTGCTGTAAACAATAGGTAAATGGATTGGCATAGTTGGATTTGGCCCCAAGTCATGATTTTGCCCACCTTTCCTATGGTGGAAAGGAATTGTTTATTTTATTTTGTTTAACAGAGTAAATTTAAATAGATATATCAAGGAAAATCTGTTCTTTGAAAGCATTGTCCACAATTTTTCAAAACCCCGATTTTATTTTTAAAGCTATTTCAAGACCTAGGAAACATAATGTATTTTAAAAATCAAACCCATATGAAGAAGTAAAGAAGCCTAGAGAAAAATATATGTATATATTTGGGGTGAATTGTAAGTTCAGACACAAAGCCCTTCTGAGTGTGGGACCCCATGTGACTGCACAGATGATATGCCCTTGAAATTGCTTCTGTCTGAAAGTATTTTTGAAATCTTGTTCTTTCAACATACTAGGTCTTACTAAGTGGGATTTTTATGAAGTCACTAATAATACTTACAAATGGATCAAATGAATAATATATTAAAGTGCCTACTATAATGTTTTGGATATTGAGTGATGTCCCAGTACAGAGGTTTTTAGATGAATTTATTTACACCTTTAATAATATAAATATCAAGTGGTGAGTATTGCCCCAATATAAGGTTATTTTAAATGCGATTTATTATATAATTAACAATATTATTCTTATAATCATAGTAATATTTTAGTCAAATATCAACAAATAACATGCTATTGATTTATGATTGTTTTGTAGAAATAGTCAAAGTTCTAGCTATGAATCCTGAAAAGTCAACATTTAGTGAAAACTTTGGATCACTAAAAAAGTATACAACAACCAATTTTGTGGAATTATTGTTGCAAGTCTCATTAAGTGTGATTAACAAAGGAGGTTAAATTTCACATAGCATAAACTTTTTTTTTTTTTTAGTGTGAGAACTTTCTCTAGAAATAAAAAAAAAATAACTTCATGTAATTTTCATTTTAAATATATAACCCTCGGCACAAAACTGAGAAAATGGCTGCTTCAATAGATATGAAACTTGCTTTCCCTTGCAAGGGTTAATTACTAAAGAAGAAATTCAAACTTAAATCAAACAATAAACACTGCAATCTTAATTAAAAATAAACTATCAACTGGTGACTCCCGGTAGTTTAGAGATGACATATATCAAATATGTGGTAAAGTGAAATGTAAAAAGTAGAAGAGGGTGATTATAAGGCAGCCAGCTTTTAGATTTGCCATAGCAGAGATAAAAATACTATGACTGATTTTAAAATCTATATGTTGAACTGAACTTTACCTAATGAGTTTTATGTGGAGGCAGATGAATAGAGTACAGAAAACACAAACTACATTTGCATAATGGAATATGGATCTGCTTAACTGGCAAGAGAAAATTATTTTTTAACCATTAATGCAAATATATACTGTTTCATTTTCTATTATCTGATTATTTTAAATAATGTGTCTGAGTACCAAATATAAGGCTTTTTTCCTACAAAAGATCATTATATCATTTCATTTTTCCAATTCTGTATAAATGTCCAAGTTAGTTTTTTTTGAGGTCTTGCAAACAAAATAGACATCTAAATATTCAGATTTTTATTTTTCTTAAATTTTTTTTGGTATTTAAACAATGTAAAATCTTCTACCACTTGATATATATTGATAATCCAGAATTCTGTTTGATGGCACAATAAAAATCACATTTTATTTGTGTTTTAAATTTTAAAAATGCAAGTTATTTATAAACTTAAAAATTTAGACTCTCTTAGAATAAATTACACAATCTCAAAATACCATTACACTCTCCTACAAGTGAAAAGCATAGTTTTTTTTTTTATTAAAGAAGTTCAATCTTAGTGAAATAATTTACAATAACCTAGTAGAGATGGTGTTTAAGAGATTGAAGCAACACAATTCACTTGATTCAGATACATACATACAAAATTTTCTAACAGTTACTTTGAAATACATCAGCTCTCAAAGTTCATTTTAATTCTTTATTCTGAGTATAATATTTTTATTACAATTTTGAACTTAATTTTATAAAGACTTTTCTGAAGTATAATTATAACCCCTCTTATATTTTCTAGACAATTGAAAAGAATATTTATAGATTGAAATTTTAGGCTTAAAACAGACCCTCTTAATATTTCAATCTTTTCTGAGTCTAAGCCCACGTTCCCCGATCTAACAGATAACTTTAAGAAAATGATATTAATTCATGTCCAACAGGATTTCTGTCTCTTAGAGAATCACTTACCTTCCACAAAGTCATTTTTGACCATCTATGTGTTTAATATGAGATGGTTATTGAGTTACTTGATAAACTTCTAGTTTCCATACATAAAAGTATAACCATTCTGAATATCAAATACTTTGTGATAATAAAACTATAATTTACATCTATATTTTACTTTGTCTATTCAAAAAATGTTTGAAAAATACATGGAAACTAGTCAGCATTTTATTTCAAAATTAATACTAATGTTAATATATGTTGAATACCTGTGATGATAATAACTGTACATTCTGAAAAAAAGTTACTATCCTGTATCTAATTGCTAAGTAAATCAACTCACCATTTTTAAGTACTTATTGTATGCCATGCAGTGTGATATGTTGTGAAAGGATGTATAAGGTGACACAAGGTTCTATCATTAAAGACATGGGGAATAAACTTATCACAGTAAATGATATCTAATGGCTTAAAAAAGAAAGAAAATATTCTGACTGTGTTAGAGTATCAGGCTGGGGAAATAGTCACAATGATGATGACTAATAGATCATTTAGGCCTTAAACATAAATAGAACTTTATTAAGCATATACAGGAAGGGGAAACAAATCTACATAAAGGAAATCGTATGAAGAGAAGTGGAGGATAAAAATTTTAAAACAACTTGAGATTCTTCCTTATTTTTAATTTCATATATACACCATTAACCTTACTGAGTCTTCCTCCAAAATGCCTCTTAATTTTATTACTTCATCCCTATTTGTGTTACTTTCTGAATAAAGTTCTATGTCATCATGATAGGGATTCCCGCCTAAGGGTGATTTTCATGCATGAAGGATATTTGGCAGTGTCTGGAGACATTTTTGATTATCGCAAGTGGGGGAAGAGCGCTAGTAGAATGTAGCAGGTAGAGGACAAGTATATTGGCTAAATTGTGGCCAATACTAATACACTGAAGAATATACTAAATATTCTACAATGCCTAGGTCAGGTTCCCATAACAAAGAATTAACTGTCCAAAATGTCAAGGTACCAAAGTAGAGATAACTTCCTAACTTTCTCTCTGCCTTAGGAATTCCTATTCTTGATTAGAAATCATCTAGTCATGTAATGAATTTGATCTACTATAAAATATCCAAGAAGAGATATCTATGAGACAGTTAAAAATCTAATGTTAGACATCAACAGGGAAATCATTTTTGGAGATACAAATTACTGAGAAATAAATTATAAAGGTTCAAAATACGGAGATGGTTAACATTTTCTAGAGAAAATCTTTAAAAGGAAAGAATAAATAATAAGATAATAAAATATTTATATTTAAAAGGAGGATGGGCCCAGCGCGGCGGCTCACACCTGTAATCCCAGCACTTTGGGAAGGAGGCCGAGGCAGGCAAATCACCTGAGGTCAGAAGTTCGAAACCAGCCTGGCCAACATGGTGCAACCCCATTTCTGCTAAAAATACAAAAGTTAGCTGGGTGTTGATGGCACGTGCCTATAGTCCCAGCTACTTGGGAGCCTGAGGCAGGAGAATTGCTTTAACCCAGGAGGCAGAATTTGCAGTGAGCTGAGATAGAACCACTGCACTCCAGCCTGGGCAAGAACGTGAGACTCCATCTCAAAAAGGGAAAAAAAAAAAAAGAGAAGAATGAAGATGAATCTGCCAACAAAATATTGAACAAACAACTGAAACAGAAACATTAAGAAAGGGGAAAGAAGAGAACATCTCTTAATAAAGCACATGGGTTCAGCTACTGACCACTTCCATGAATTTGGCTGTCTTCAACATGCCCTTAGGATTAGTAATAATTCCACTTCTTCCAAATATATGTTATCTACACATATATTAGATATTGTTTCTTATATTGTTAACCCTTGTGTTTATTCTCATTTGGTAAAGTAGTAGAACCAAGAGAGAACAAACCAAGTTCTTTCAAAATGTGAAAATTTGGGGGGTCACAAGATAGAAGGGAGGAGCACATCAGTGGGCACAAAATCCCAGATGAATACCAACCATTTCTCAGCTTTTGGCCCTTTCAATCCACTACATGATGCACCAAGGATGTTCAGGAAAGTTAAATAGCACTGTTTCATCAATCATTTCCAAGGCGTCTATAAAATGCTGCCCTGTTCAGGGAAGAGGAGCATTTTCCCTTACCTAAAATGAAAATCAACTTAACAGAAATTGAGCTTAAACATTTTACTCAACTCAGTAATTTTGGCATTTGTAAATTACCTGATGGATACATACTTGTTTCTTATCTAGAAATTAAAAAATCTTACCGTAGTTTTGTAGGATGAAAAATCTATTTCTATCGTTGACCCAAGTATTCCCAGTAAGGAAAGAAAAGCTTTTATTGTATTAGATCCCGGTTGCATTAAAATTATCTTTAAATATTTTGACTTCATCTATTTGTTAAAACTATCAAATAGTTTACTTAGCAAAATAAATATTTAATTCAGAAAAGAAAATAAAGCAATTACTGTGTGTAGATTCAGCCGTATATTTAGAAGGTGCCAACTTAATTGCTCAAACAGAGGTGAAGTCTTTCTTTTTCATTCTGTGGTCATATTCCCTTTTAAATTCATATGTGTATGTGTGTGTATGTGTTTGTGTGTGTATAATTTATATACAATTAATGAATAAATATATGTTATATATAACATATAACAATATGTTATATATGACATATATAAATATTTATATTCATTTACTTATTTGTCATACATTTAGTGACTATCAACAACATGCAAGGTGCTAAGCATGTCACTATGTTAACAACTATGAAAAAGCCGAAGAAGCTTTGAGCTTGGAATCTAAAAGGAGAGACAGAAATCAAAGTTTATTTCTGTCTACAGAATTAGTTTATTAAAATATTAATAAATGGTTTAAGAAAATTATAAGTTGCTATGAAAGCATAAACCACAGGATATGACAAGTCTAGAGATTTTGATAAAGCTTTTGTAGGGAGAATTTGAATGAATCGAACTAAGAATTTATGAAAATTGGGCTGGTAAGAAAAAGGGATAAATTCATTCTAGGAAGAAAAGGAATGGCAGAATGTCCTTAGGAAGAAGTCAGCATGAATTATTTGCTAACAGTAGAAAATGCTAGGAAATTACGTGAAGTACAAATTACACACCCAAGTAGAGATGTGAAAGCGCATAGGAAAACATGCAGCATTTAATATGCATTTTAAGTATATTATTAATAGCTTGAAAATAAATAAATGAATGAAGAAAAGATTTAGCAGAAGTTTTTTTGCTATCAAGAGGAGCAGAAAATACTTATTAGACGAAAGTGAAAAATGCACAGAAAATTGAGTTACTTGCCAGAGGTCATCTGGAAACATCAAGGAAAGAATTAAAACAAAGTGGAAAAGAAGCACAAGCTTATAGAAATTATGTTGAGACCAGAGGCTATTTATTTTTAAAATTGGAACACTTTTCTCTGAACTTATAATACATTGAAATTCATTGGAAATATTATTCATACACAAATCTAAGTCAAATATATAATCTACCAAATGGTTTCTGGCATATATTTTCCTTTCAGTCTTTTCTTCAGAGCATACCATGAAAATACATGAGATAGATGGGATTTATAAAAGGAGACATAGAGATTGTGGGGTTACATTATTTTGAATAAATAAAAGAGAAATGAAATCTAATTTAAAAACATATCACAAGATCTAACTTATTGTTATATACACAAAGTACATTTTAGTAGACAATATACAGATAAGAATGTTTCTTTTAAATCAACATTTGTTGACAATGTTATCCATTATCCACTATTATTCTTATTAGTTGTGTCTTATTTTTATTCAATTTTTTTTCTATTGGATTTTTATGAGAGATTAGTTTGGTTATAAGATTTTAAATATAACAATATTATATCAGAATACATATTTAAATTCAAATGAAATCTTTTTCCAAGTTTACAATCAACTATGTCCTTCCATAATTTAATTTGTTGAAAATAGGAAGCATACTGGTAGTACATTTTAGTAATTTTAAAATCCTTTAATAAAGGAAAAATTACATTCTGGCTTTGAGAAATATCATCTTCAATAATAAAAACATTCTTTCATATTGATATTTATATTCACAGAGCATAAGGTATTCACTCTATAGTATGTTTTTAGATTTGCAAATATTTTTGAGTAGAACATAAAAGAAATATCTAACTTCCCAATATCAAGGATGGTGTGAACATCAGAAAGCTACCTTTGTTATCCTAAAGCAACTTAGGTTTTGTTGAGAAAATATAATTAAAAACAGTCTTATTCCAACCCTGAAAACCTCTCTACAGGGGTAGAAGAGAAAAAAAGCAATTTTATTATTGAATAAGCATGAAACCAGGATGTGATGCACATCACAGGCAATCCACTAAAGAGAATGCAGACAGACTGGAATCTCACCCTTTTATATAGCCAAACAGATACAACCTATTACATACACCTTTTCATTGTTGTGAGATCATCATAGGATGTAATGTACTTACACAAACTTGGATATTCTTACAGCACATAGGCTATATGGTAGCCTATTGCTCCTAGGCTACAAACCTGTACATGTTACCAAATACTGTAGGCAACTATAACACAATGTATTTGTGTATCTAACCATATCTAAATATAGAAAAAGTACATGAAAAATACATTATAATCTTATGAGACCACCATTGTAATATGATCCATTGTTGAACAAAATGTTGTGATGCAGCACATGACTACGTAGGCCTTTTGGTAATTATTCAATCTTCCTAAATAGCTTTTCTCAGTTTTGCAATTCAGTAACATCCGTGGTCATCATCTAATATAAAAGTCTTGGCCGGGTGCAGTGGCTCATGCCTATAATCCTAGCACTTTTGGAGGCTGAGGCGAGTGGATCATGAGGTCAGGAGTTCGAGATCAGCCTGGCCAAAACGGTGAAACCCCGTCTCTACTAAAAATACAAAAATTAGCTGAGCATGGTGGCAGGGGCCTGTAATCCCAGTTACTCGGGAGGCTGAGGCAGGAGTATCGCTGGAACCCGGGAGGCAGAGGTTGCAGTGAACTGAGATCATGCCATTGCACTCCAACCTGGGCGACAAAAGCAAGACTCTGTCTCAAAAAAAAAAAAAAGTCTTATTATAAGGTACAAACTGAAAGGCACAGATTAAAGTTTGAGTGTTTAATGTATATAACTAACATTATTTTAAGTCTTGAAGACAAACCTAGCCTATGGGTTTTTTTTTTCCTGCATGGGATATAACCCAATAGCTCTACATTATAATAGTCAACAAAATATTCATGAATAACAGAAATTCAGTTTCATGTATCAATCTATACTTAGATGGGAGAAGTTACATCACAAAGTTATTTAAGTAACAATAGACCTGTTTTTTGTAGTCTCTATCTTACAATGCCAAGTTTCTATTTTACTATTAGTTGGAATGTTTATGTTTTCAGTTAAGCCAATTAATTGTTTTGTTTGTTTGTTTTACAAGTAGGGCTTGTCTTAGTCCATTGTGCGTTGAGATAGCAGAATACTAAGATGGGGTAATTTATGAAGAAAACTATTTCTTACATTTCTGGAGACTGGGAAGTCTAAGGTTGAGGAGCTACATCTGGTGAGGTCATCGTGCTATATCATAACATGGCAGAAAGCACCATATGGCTCAAATTTCTCCTCCCTTTCTTATAAGGCCACTAATCTCATCACGGGGGCCCTATTTTTACGACATCATCTATCACTACATCCCAAAGGCCCTACCTCCAAATAGCAACAACACATAAATTTGGGAATTAAATTTCTGACACCTGGAATTTGGGGACACATTCAAACCATAGCTAGGCGTGAGTACTTGGATGCATATTAGTTTTATTTTGTTATCAACAATTATTAATGAAGATGGTCTCACGTTTACTCTGTCAATAACAAAACTGTTGGTTTTTCAATTCCAGGTCCTGTTTCTGCTGGGAGGATAATTTGAGCTAACTGGAAAGGAGATTGTGAGAACCATTACTGGGAGTACAGAAAGAAAAGGTCATGTAACAAATAACTTTTGATTTCTAGTAAAATGTGATTCTTAAAGTAGTCAAAATAACCCTACTGGAAATAAGACAGCAAGACCATCTAAAATATAATATATGTATGTCCTCTAGAGTACCTCTTCATCTGAATTCAATACCAAGATCAGTTACTCCTGAAAACTTAAATTTCAAGGCCTTGTGAGAATCACAGTCAAGTCTTGTCTGTGTGCTGTCTCCACATGGGAAGCATGATTCCAGCTGAGTTGTTTCTCTTCTGTTTTGGTTTTGGTTTTTGTTTTATTTTGTTTTAATTTCTGATAGCCAAACGAATGATCAGCAGCACTTGAAAGCCTTCTTCCCAACATAGTGACTGTATTTTCTTTCTAGGATACCTTTTCGTAGATGAAATTTCTTGGTCCACAGAGATAGGCAATTTCCACTGGCGTGTCCTTCCAGATCCTATTGTCTTTAAGTTTCAGGGTTTCTAGGGAAGAGTTATCCTTTTAGGCACTGGAAATGGTTAGAAGAGGACTTGCTTATATCAGGCACAGGACGTGCTCTTAGACCCAAATTCATGGACCTGCCAAATGTAAGTTCAAAGAAAAGATTCTGTGCTTGAATGTAGAGGTAGCAGGAAAAAGACTAAAGATAAAACTCTGGAGATTTTAACCCAGTACATAGCTGAGTCTTAGCTAATTATTTTTTAAAATTTGATTTATCTACTTTATTTATCTGGAGGACTGAGGAATATAAGGTGTATGATATGTTATGGAAATCAGCACATGTTTGCATAAATCCTAGGTAAAATAAAATAACTTTCTCTGTCTGATTCAAATACTGTGGTATCCCAAAAGTTAGAATTAAGGTTTTCAAGAAAGTCCTTACCATTGCCTGAAGATCAGTTTTTATGTTTTGTTTCATTTTTGTTTTTGAAGAGGGTAAGGTCTCAGGCCATCCAGACATCACACACACAGTAAACAGACAAAGCTCTTACCTTTTACATGTAGTTCTATGAAACTCAACTACCAAAAGGTTCCTGGTAGTTATTCAGAGAGCATTTCCTGTGGTTTATTAGGAGTAGCATGTAAATAATTCTGCTGACGAATATCACATCTCTCTAATATGTTTGTTTTAAAAAAATCTTTTTTGGTATGCAGGCTCAGAGTCTAGTGACTTTAAAATTCATCTTTTCTTGAGATGATTTGACATAATAACCCTAACCAGGCCGGGCATGGTGGCTCACGCCTGTAATCCCAGCACTTTGGGAGGCCAAGGCAGGCAGATCATGAGGTCAGGTGATTGAGACCATCCTGGCTAACACGATGAAACCCTGTCTCTACTAAAAATACAAAAAATTAGCCAGGCATGGTGGTGGGCGCCTGTAGTCCCAGCTACTCAGGAGGCTGAGGCAGGAGAATGGTGTGAACCCAGGAGGCGGAGCTTGCAGTGAGCGGAGATGGCGCCACTGAACCCCAGCCTGGGGGACAGAGCGAGACTCCGTCTCAAAAAAAAAAACCAAAAAAAAAAAACCCAAAAAACCCCTAACCAAAGCAAATAAAGGTTTTGATATAAGAATTATTATTGTGTTAGGGCATTCCCACAGTCCAGTTAAATTTCTTTTTTCTTTCTTTTGAATTTATTCTTCCTGTCTGACTAAAGTTTTGTATCCTTTGAACAATGTATCCCCAATATCTACCGCACTTCTAGTATCTGGTAGCCAGCATTCTACTGTTTGCTTATAATAGTTCAACTTCTTTAGATTTCACTTACAAGGGAGAGCAATAGCATAATGTTCTCCAGGCTCATACATGTCACCACAAATAACAAAATTTCCTTAATATTTAAGGCTGAATAGTACTACATTGCACACACACACACACACACACACACACACACACAGATATGTTTTCTTTTTCCATTCACCTGTTGATGGACATATTGGTTGATTCCATATCTTGGCTATTGTGAATTATGCTGCAGTGAAAATGTGGGAGTACAGATATCTGTTCAACATGCTGATTTCAATTCCTTTGGATATATACCCAGAAGTGTAAATTTTTGGATCACATGGTAGTTCTATTTTTAATTTTTTTGAGAAACCTTTATACTGTTTTCCATAATGGACGTACTAATTTGTATTCTCACTGACAGTGTGCAGAGATTCCATTTTTCTCTTCACGAACTTATATTTTCTTTTGATAATACCCATTCTAACAGGTGTAAGGTGATATCTCCTAGAGCAAAGGAAAAACTTTTCTTTCCCCCTCTGAAAGTTCACTGAAAATCAACTAACTAAAGGAAGATTAAAGGAGAAAAGGCATGCAAATTTTATTTTGATGTGTATAGGATGAGGAACTCTCACTAGAATGATAACTGAAAAACCCAGTGGGGTACAGATGAGTATTTTTTTTTTAATACGGGAAAAGGAGTTGGCGAAATGTGGATGATTTTAAGGAGGATAATGAATGACTTGTAGGGGACTCAATGGATTTGGAAAACATACAGTGGCCTAGGACAAAGTCTGTTTGGGCTGCAGAGAAGACAATGGTTTGCCACCAAAGTTGACAGACTTCAGGTTTTCTTCCTGAGATACCAGTTCAGTTAATGAAAACTCAGGGAAAGGACCAGAAGTAATTGTTTTCTTATTTGGTGGGTCTGATCTTTAGGCACATAACAGAGTTTCAGAGTAGAGCTTCTTCCAGCCTCTGCTGGTCTCCAAGGGCCATTCATTTAAAATAATCAGCAAACTATGGTGCTATATTTGGGGGTAAAATTCCCTGGTCTCCTTGGCTCCTTATGGCTTTAATTTTCATTTCTTTAATGACTAGTGATATTGAACATTTTAAATAAACCTGTTGACCATTTGAATGTCTTCTTTTGAGGAATGCTTATTCAGATCTTTTGACCATTATTTAATCAGATTATTTGTTTTCTTATTATTGAGTTGTTTGAATTACAAATATATTTACAAATATACCTTTTCAGACATATAGTTTGTAAAGCTTTGCTCCCATCCATAGATTGTCTCTTCACTCTTTTGATTGTTTCCTTTGCTGTTCAGAAGCTCCTTAATTTGATTCAATCTCATTTGTCTGTTTTTGCTTTTGTTGTGTGTAATTTTGGGATAGATCAAGTTTCTTTGCATCTCTTATATAATTTATTTATTTCCTTTTGTGAAACATATTTTTGAACATTAAAAAATGTTTCTTAATGCAGTATAAGTGGAGCTTCTAAGTTTGGAGTCTTCTATGTTTTATCAACAGCTTTTGAAGCTCTGTCAGCAAAATGAATTATTGGTATTTTAGCAGGCAATGGTAAAGTTCATAACAAATCAGCCATCAATTTTCTATGAGTTTTTTAGTTCTCATGGAAGTGAAAAATCCGTTTCTTTTTAATTTATGCTGTTGCATGACAGACTCAAAACATATATATGTTTTGTACTATTAAAAGTACTATGAATACTTTTGAAAATGTACACAAATACATTTTAATTCCAGAACCAAAGAAAGGCATCTCTAATATCTGTTGTTATCTCCTCTCCTTGTGGAGACTTAATTCCAGGCAAAACAGAAGCTTCTACCATTTTATGAAAAGTCGCTGTAGCATGGGAAGCCTTAACTAGGACACTTGTTTTCCACGTGCATGACCCATAAGTAAACATTATTAAATATGCAATGTGAGCATAAACGTCACATAAATCAGGTCAGACTTCTCAAAATTTTGAATATCCAAAGGTGGGAAAGAAGTTATATTCAATTTCAGCTTTTTATAAGCTCTTAATTTTACAGGGACCAGACCCAAGGATCTGGAGAATTATGCAAATGAGATGTATTGTTCATGCTGCAAAAAGTGGAATCCATTCTCTACAATACTGTGCTAATCCCTAAAACTATTTTTTTTTTTTAGTAGTAGTAGTCCACTTACATCTGCAAAATGGACTAACACTTAGATGTAACACTTTGTGGCCTACAGCTATCAACCAATGACCTCAATACTTTGCCTTAGTTGAGCAATGCTGCAATTTGTCTAGTGAGGCCTTATGCAATTGTACCACGGCCAAGATATCAATTTTTCATTGCTCTCTAGTTTCTAAGGCTACCAGAAATTCATCTGTATTTGAATAACTATAGATGTTTCTGGTGGGAAAGCTTTTCTGAGTTTTTTTTCTTTTTTCGGGAGGGGTTGTTATTGCTGTTTATTTGTTTGTTTTATAAACAATTAGCCTGGTGCAGCCGTGAGAAGAGATCCACCATCCTCCAGACCCCAGAATGGTAGATCCACCAACAGCTTGCACCATGCGCCTGGAAAACTGCAGGCACTGAACACCAACCTGTGAAAGCAGCTGGGAGAGGGGCCATGCCCTGCAAAGCCACAGGGTTGGTGTTTCCCAAAGCTGTGGGAGCCCACTTCTTGCATCAGCATGACCTGGATGTGAGACATGGATTCAAAGGAGATCATTTGGAACTTTAAGGTTTAGCGACTGCTCTATTGGATTTTGGACTTCTGTGGGGCCTGTAGCCACTTTGTTTTGGCCGATTTCTCCCATTTGGAATGAGTGTATTTACCCAATGCCTGTACCCACATTATACCTAGGAAGCAGTTAACTTGCTTTTGATTTTACAGGCTCATAGGCAGAAGGGACTTGCCTTGTCTCAGATGAGATTTTGGACTTGGACTTTTGAGTTAATACTGGAATGAGTTAAGACTGTGGGGGATTGTTGGAAGGGTGTGCTTATGCTTTTAATTGTGAGAACATGAGAGTTGGGAGGGTCTTGGATGGAATGATATGGTTTGGCTGTGTCCCCACCCAAATCTGATCTTGAATTGTAGTTCTTATAATCCCCATGTGTCATGGGAGGGACCAGGTGAGATAAGTGATTTGTTGCGGTGGTTTTCCCCATTCTGTTCTCACAATAGTAAGTTAGTTCCCACAAAATCTGATCGTTATATAAGGGGATTTCTTATATAACCACCTTCGCTGGGCACTCATTCTTCTTCTTGCCACCATGTAAAGAAGGATGTGTTTGCTTCCCCTTCCGCCATGATTGTAAGTTTCTTGATGCCTCCCCAGCCATGCTGAACTGTCAGTCCATTAAGCCTCTTTCCTTTATAAATTACCCAGTCTCGGGTATGTCTTTTATTTTTAATTTTTAATTTTTTTTGAGACGGAGTCTTGTTCTTTTGCCCAGGCTGGAGTGCAGTGGCACAATCTCGGCTCACTGCAAGCTCTGCCTCCCGGGTTCACGCCATTCTCCTGCCTCATCATCCCGAGTAGCTGGGACTACAGGCGCTCGCCACCGCACGCGGCTGATTTTTTGTATTTTTAGTAGAGACGGGGTTTCCCTGTGTTAGCCAGTATGGTCTCAATCTCCTGACCTTGGGATCAGCCCGCCTCGGCCTCCCAAAGTGCTGGGATTACAGGCGTGAGCCACCGTGCCTGGACAGTCTCTGGTATGTCTGTATTAGCAACGTGAGAATGACTAATGCAACCATCTCTATCAAATTTACTTTTCTTCTTTACTGTAAGTATGTGAGTATGAGAAAGTAAGTGCCCTCTTAAAATTTATTCCTTGCTTTTCTTATATTTGTAATAACTGATTTTATTCCTTTTATTGGAGCTCTCAGTAAAAGATACCTTTTTGCATGTGGTCATGGCTTACCCTTTTGACAAATAATTTTTATTGGTTCTATAGCAAGTACAACAAGTATCACTAGAGCCAAAAGTGAAATCTTGTTTTCATTTTCGGTTTGGAGTGTGTTTCTGGCACAGTGTGAGACTGCTGTCTTCTTACATAGCCCTTTTCTTTCAAAAGGCACATAGTAGCTAAATCAGATAACTTTTTTCCCAAGGAGCTCCAGAGACATTCACAGTACAAAATAAGGTAGCCTTTAAGTTGCACAGTTCTCTCCCAAGAAGATGTATAGGAGAATCAGGACAAGGTAAGAACACATGTTCCTCAGATCCTCAGAGGAGTTATCTGTGTGGGAACTGGG
Source organism: Hylobates moloch (assembly GCF_009828535.3). Taxonomy (NCBI): domain Eukaryota; kingdom Metazoa; phylum Chordata; class Mammalia; order Primates; family Hylobatidae; genus Hylobates; species Hylobates moloch. The sequence continues at coordinate 1,486,545 of NW_026652305.1, forward strand.
GGAAAAAAAAGAACAAGTAGGAAAAAAAAAAAAAACGGACATAAAATACCAGCAACTTGTATTAACCTATTACCAAAAGAATGTGAGAAACTATTAAGAAAACTGCAGAAAAAGTGGCACCACTGTTACCAATTCTTGCATCTGAGAGTCCCTAAATCTATTTTAAATCTTTTTCCATTTATTCCATAGCTTTCTGGACTTCCCTGTGCCTCCTGTATCTTCCTCAGTCTACTTCTATACTTCCTTTTCCAATGTTACGGATTCTTCTTTTTCAACCCTTATAGACTGGCCAGAGTAGAGATTATTCCCTTTAGTAAAGAATGCTCATTGATCAGTAAACACAGTAGGCTTTAATATTTTTTTCTTCTTTGTCTTTCTTTTGATGATACCTAAACCGAGTAGCTACTGATAAAACTCAAGTGATATTCTATGCTCGCCATCCTATTACATTTTCTGTAATTCTGTTTTGTAGCCTGCAAAAGAGACAAGGCAAAGGTATTTAAGTTCAGAAGGCTGTTGGATCTGCCATTGGAACTATGCCAATAAACTTTACAAATGTCTCAGTGAACAATTAATTATCATGAATTGGGGGACTCACCCCCCTTCTGGGCACACCATTATATCTTCCAATTCACCTTTCTCAGCAAGCGTTCAACTCCAGCTATTAGCAACTCTTTTCAATGTGTCTCTTAAACTGTTAGGTCCTTTCATACTTGTGTGTGTGTATTGGAGGGGAAGATGTGTGTCAGATAATCAGCTTCCCTTGTCCACCAGAACTCCCTGATGAAATCTTTGGAATCCTAATGTTCTTGTTCCATCAAAGGAACAAAGCTGACTAGTTACATAATCTCATAGAGGAGTCAGTACACATCCCCATGTGTGAAGCTGTAAAGCAGTTTGCTTTGCACTACTTCAACTTCTGAAGCACAGAAAAAATAAAAAGTTTATAAATGAATAATATTAGCTTGCAAGGAAGGTACGTAGATGAACAAGACATCCTCAGTAGCTTCTTGACGGCATCAGCTTTGCTTGCAATACAAATAAAAGCAGGTTTTTCTCTCACTGAGACAAGGGAAATGTAAATTATATAGCTTTTTGGTTTCCTTTTCTGTGTTACATTTATTAATTTAACATCTTTTCTGTTAGCCTTTTTTCCATGTGACAAGGGCAGCTACCCTCCATCCTGTTGTCTTCATAAAAGACAGCCTTTTCTTCAAGTTCTCATATTTTCCTGATTAGGTCTCCTTATATCTTCTGCTTTTCTAGCTACATGGTACGTGGATAATAAAGGACTTTTGGAGGGGGGAATCAGGGCTAGGACATAGAGTGAAATCACATGAGGCACTCAAATCTGTGTCCTCAAAATAGGGTAGATAATAATGTTTTTCCCTTATCCCTGTTTTCAGGAAAATCTCCTGACAAAGATATCTCAGTTAATTTATGCTGCTGTAACAAAATTCCTGACACAGGATAATTTATAAGAACGGCAGGTTATTTCTCATAGTTCTGGAGGCTAGGAAGTCCAAAATCAAGGCATCAATAGGTTTGTTTGCCTGGCAAGAGCTCTTTCTGTTTCCAGTATGACATCTTGTTACTGCATCCTCCAGAGGGGAGGAACACCGTTCTCACATGACAGAAGGCAGAAGGGCAAGGGAGCCAAAGTTTGAGTGAAATTTCCTTTATAAAAGCCTTAATCCCATTCAGAAAGAAGAAAACCTCATGGCCTAATCACCTCTGAAGGCTTCACCTCTTAATAGTATCATATTGGCCATTGAATTTTAACACAAATTTTGGAAGGGAGACTTTCAAACCATAGCAGAAAGAAACAATTCATCCAAGAGATCATTACCTTCCCTTCCCCAGACTCATTCTGAGGTAATGAGTGATAAAGACAAGATGTTCAGGGGAAGCAGAGGGAGTAGCCACTGCAGAAAAAGGGTCAGAAGGGTTCTGTGAAAGAAAAAGTACCTTTAATTGTCACATTTCCTGTTCTATTTTGCTTTTTTTTCCTTTTGCCTATCCAAATTATTTTTTTTTCTTAGAATAATATTGATTGCATAAATACTAGTGATTCATTTGTTTTAGATGATGTCTGTATTAGTTTGCTAGGGATTGCATAACAAAATTCCATACACTGAGTGACTTAAAGAGCAGAAATTTATATTCTTCACAGTTCTGGAGGCTGGACATCCAAAATCAAGTTCCACAATGGTTGAATTTATTTACACCCCCACCAAAAGTATAAAAGCATTCCCTTTTCACCACAGCCCTGACAGCATCTGTTGTTTCTGGACTGTTTAATATTTGCCATCCTTTCTGGGGTGAGATGTTATCTCATTGTGGTTTTGATTTGCATTTCTCTAATGATCAGTAATGTTGAGCTTCTTTTGAGAAGTGTCTCTTCATCTCCTCTGCCAACATTTTAATGGGGTTGTTTTCTTGTAAATTTAAGTTCCCTGTAGACCAGATATTAGACCTTTGTCAGACAGATAGATTACAAAAATTTTCTCGTTCTGTAGGTAGTCTGTTCACTCTGATGATAGTTTTCTTTTGCTGTGCAGAAGCTCTTTAGTTAATTAGATCCCATTTGTCAAATTTGCTTCTGTTGCAATTGCTTTCATAACATCTTTAGTGAAGGATTGGAAGCAATCAGATATCTAACAATAGAGCATTCATGTATCACCTAGTATATATGATAGGAAGTCATTATACTGATGTGGAAGATTTTAAGCATTTTAGATTATAAGGGCCATTATGGAAGTATTGGTCATTATATCCCGTGACTTCAGCCAATTAAGTATTTTCCTTGAACCTCAGTTTCCTGAGTTTTAAAAAATAAGATAATAGTTTTGATGTGAGGATTAATAATGTTAACGAGCTTCAAAAAATTTGACAAAAACTGTATACATATAAATTACTTTAATTAAATGTAACAATTTAACAAAACTAAGAATGATGTAATGTTGACAGAAAATATTTTTAAATGAAGGCTTGGTTTTGGTTGAATTATTTAAATACTATAAGAATATGAGAGTAAAGGAAATATATATATATACACACACCCCTATATACAAAATGAAAATTACATTAATTTTAGACGATTGGTTCTAGAAAATACAGATTATTGGCTCCAGGTAGGGAGATTATGGGTAATTAATTTTCTTTTATCATCTTCTAAACTTATCAAATAATATTATTTGACTAATATAAAATAAGTTTCTTATAATATTATGAGGGAAGTGGTCAAAGTGGCCAACTAGAAGCCGCTAGTGTGCATTGCTCTCACAGAGAGGAGTAGAAGGGGTAACTACGATACCTTCAACTGAAGCATCTAGGTACTCACATTGGGACTAATCAAGAAAACAACTTGACCCAAGGAGAGTGAAGAAGAGACAGGACAACGACCCACCTGGGAGCAAAATGGAGCCAGGGAACCTCCCCTGCCCTGGGAAGTGTGAGTGGATGAATGGTCTTGGGAAACCACACTTCTCACATGAATCTTTGCAACCCTTGGGTCAGGAGATCTTCTTGTGAACCTACTCCACCAGGGCTTTCGGTCTGACAGACAGAGTTATGTGGAGTCTCGACAGAGCAGTCAATCAGGCATCTGTGGGAACCCTGGACCTTTAGATAATTGGTCTTTCCAGCAAAAGTAGCTATAGGTCCAGCAAAGTGGGAGGTTAGACCCCTTATATATCCTTAGGAAAGAGGCTGAATCCAGGTAGCTGAGCAGCAACAGCTTAGAAGTCCAGCCAGCCATTGCACCTCCCTAAGAAGGAGCTCCCCTGGGGAGAGGCAGGTGGCCATTTTTGCTGTTTGGGCACCTTAGCAGATCCAGCCTTCAGGCTTTGGGCTTTGGAGAGTCCCAGCAGACTCTGGGCAGAAGGAATTCCCCAGCACAGCACAGCTGCTCTACCAAATGAGGACAGACTGCTTCTTTAAGCGGGTACCCAATCTGATTCCTCCCCACAGGGTGAGACCTCCCAACTGGGGTTTCTAGTCACCTTCTACAAGTGCCTTTGGGTTGGCAAAAGCCTTGTACCTCCCTAGGTCAAAGCTCTCAGAGGGAGGGACAGGCTGCAATCTTCGCTGCTTTGCAGTCTTCCCTGGTGACATCTCCAGATATTAGAAAATACAAAGTGATTAGGTACTGGAGCAGATCCCCAGAATACCACAGCAGCCCTACAGAAAAGTGACCAGACTGTTACAGGGGTGTCCATTCTCTTATCCCCTCACTGGGGAGGTCCTTCAGGCTTGGGCCTATGGGCACACCCTACCAGAACTATTGAGCCAGTAGGAACTCAGGAACTCCCTGGACAGAGCCTTCAGGGGCAACAGAAAGATTCTGTGTCACTGCCTCGGCAGGGGATTTGCCCTTGCCACCTTCAGACTGACAAAGGAGAAAAGACCCTAAGTGCCTTACCCACACGTCCAATGAGCTGTAGTAAACCCAAGGTGAGGAGGCCAGTCCGTATCCCATGGGTCCCACTGCACCCCCCGCCCCGCCCCCCCACTGCTCATCACCAGACAGGGAACCCCTGGCTTTGGCCCACAGCATAGATCTTCCATCCTGGGCTGATTGCACTGAGTGATTTCTGACCTGCATGTTTCTGGAGTGGAGCCCGAGGAGACAAGCAAACGACCCTCTTCCACAACCACTACTAAGATCTATTCCTCTGCTGCCTCTAAGCTGAGGAAGGAACATAAACACTGAGATCACTTCAGAGCTGCAGTGAACAGCCCAGGTGTACCAAGTCATGAACTACAGGCAGCACTCAAGGAGGAGAGGAACCCACACTTTCAGAGCATTGAGAGGGAACATGGCTGCAATTGTGAGGAAACCTAGGGGAGCCACATAACCGAGCAAGAGTTTACCAACTTACCAATAAGCCTAAGTGCCTCCTGCTGGATCATACCCAAAACTTCAACACCAAAAACCTCACTAAGATACCCCCTACCCCTCTCTGAAACCAGAGACAAGCAGCCAGCTTCAAATAAAGGCCCTGCACAAAGCCTAGGCCTAGTGAAAATATCCAAAAAATTTTATTGACTGTATTCAATCTATACTGCACTTAAAGGAACACCCACATGCAGATATGAGAAATAAAAATAATGCAATAACTCCAGTAACTCAAATGGCCAGAGTGTCATATGTTCTTCCAATGACCGCACTAGTTCTCCAACAACAGTTCTTAACCAGGCTGAACTGGCTGGAATGACAGAAATAGAATATGGAGAGGAATAGAGATCATAGAGATTCAGGAGGATGGCAAAACCCCATCCAAGGAAAATAAGAATCACAATAAAGTGACACAAGAGCAGAAGGACAATATAGCAAGTGTAAAAAAGTACTTAATGGGTCTGACAGAGCTGAATAACACAATACAAGAATTTCCCAATACAATCACAAGTATTAACAGCAGAATAAGCCAGGCTGAGGGAGAAATCTCAGAACTCAAAGACTGGTTTTCTGAAATAAGAAAGACAAAATAAAGACAAAAGAATAAAAAGGAATGAACAAAACTTTTGTGAAGTATGGAATTATATAAAGAGGCCAAAGCTACCAATCATTGGCATTCCTGAATGGGAGGGGAAGAAAGCAAACATCTTGGAAAACATTTCAGGATATCTTCCATGGAAACTTCTCCAAACTTGCTAGAGAGGCCAACAAATTCAAGAAATGCACAGAATTTCTGCCAGATTCTACACAAGAAAATCATCCCCAAAACACATAATCATCAGATTTTTCAAGGTTGAAATGAAAGAAAGAATGTTAAAGGCAACTAGAGAGAATGGGCAGGTCATCTACAAAGGGAACCCCATCAGGCTAATAGCGAGGTTGTGGAGAAAAGGGAACACTAATACACTGCTTGTGGGAGTATGTATTTGTTCAACCACTGTGGAAAGCAGTATGGCAATATGGCGATTCCTCAAAGAGCTAAAAGCAGAACTATCATTCAGCTCAGCAATCTGATTACTGGGCATATACCAGGAGGAATATAAATCATTCTACCATAAAGATACATGTATTTGAATGCTCATTGCAGTACTATTCACAATAGCAAAGACATGGAATGAAACTAAATGGCCATCAATGACAGATTGGATAAAGAAATATAGTATATATATATTGTGGATGGAATACTATGCAGCTGTAAAAAAGAATGAGATCATGTCTTTTGTGAATGGACCTGGAGGCTAGTATCCTTAGCAAACGTATGCAGAAACAGAAAATCAAATACTGTATGTTCTCACTTATAAGTGGGAGCTAAATGATAACAACTTATGAACATAAAAGAGGAAACAACACACAGTGCAGTCTACTTGAGTGGGGAGGGTGGGAGGAGAAAGTGGAGCAGAAAAATATAACTATTGGGTACTTAGACCTGTGACTCAGAACACCTGGACTGGCTCAGTGATCTGGGTGCAGAAGGCTAGGGACCAGCCTAGTCAGGAGGGCCTGTTCCCAGGGTGCATGCCAAAGGGAGACTCACTGGATTGTGGGAGCACAATCCATGGGTGGGCTTAATACATGGGTGATGAAATAATATGTGCCAAAAAACCCTGTGACACATGTTTAGCTATGGAGCAAACCTTCACCCATACCCCAAAACCTAAAATAAAAGTTTAAAAATTATGTAAGAATATCAGATATTTGTTATTCATAATTATTTATACTTTTATAATATAGGCCTCCCCCAATTCTTTGGCTTTAATGTGATATTTATTGCCACTGTTGATTGTGCTATGTAGAAATAATTTCTTAGAACATGAAATGCTTTTATTACAGTGCTTTAAAAAAATAGAGGGTTAAAACATTTTATACACCATATAAATACAATTATAAAGAGAGAAAAGACTACATAAAAATACATCCTTTTTTAAGAAAAGAAATAATCTTGAGGAAACCAGGCAAGATGGTTAACCAGACATAGCCAGAAAACACGTCTTCCACCAAGAGGAACCAAAATACCAAATAAACCATCACATATCCAACAGATCTTTTGAGAGAAAACACTGAAAGCCGATAGAAGCGACACAGATGCTGGGGTTGAAGAGAGAATAAGCTGGGAAGCCTGCTTGGAGTCACAGGGCCCCTAGGATTGCCCCCCAGTTCCTAAACCCAATGAAGGAGTGAGTGAGAAAACCTGGGGTAATAGTACCCCCATGGACCTCTGGTATCCTAGCTATAGGATAAGCTCCCACAACTCCCATAGACCTTTGAACTCGGATGTGGGAACTGCCTGGAAAGCAGGTAGATGTGCAGCTTGAACCCTCATGGAGCCCAGAAGGTTTTGCTGTGCAGTATAGCTGTGGCAAAACACAAGCATAGATGCCCGTACCCCAGGCTTCTGCATTTTGGACTGAGTGGTTGAAGCTCCTTTTGTCTGCTGGGCTTGGAGGGAATGGGGCTGCCATTGCTATGGGACTCGAGCATATCTGATCCACATGCCCCCTTGCCTGCTGGTCCCTCCCAAGGCAACCTGCCTTTTGACTCCTACAGGATGGTGCCCACAGCACAGGCTTCACTGCCCCATCTGTGTCTTCTTAGCAGTGTGGGAGTAGTTTGACCCTCAGCACAGCCAGTGCTCGACCGTGAGGGGCCAGAGAACAAATCCGTAGGCCTGGTCTCAACTCCCCAGGATTCAAGTACATGGCCCAGAGATATCCAGTTGAGATCTGTAGCTTTAACGTGAGCAGGGGATGAGTCCCACTCTCAGAACAGACAAGAGTGCAGCGCTAGTTTGTGTGCCAACAGGGGAGCTGGGCATTCCTCCCTTTCCAAGACAAGTCTGGGAAGGGTGTGGCCTGATAGCCAGCCTCAGCTTCTTTCCCAGGGAGCCTTGTGACCCAGAACGCCTCGACTGGCCCAGTGATCTGAATGCAGAAGGCTTGGGACCAACCTAGCCAGTCGGGCCTGCTCCTAGGGTGCATGCCAAAGGGAGACCCACTGGATTGTGGGAGCGCAAGCTGGGCAGGCTCACAGCTGTCTGCCAGGATGAAAACCCAGGGCTGTGGGTGCCATACCAGTTGCACATCCACAGTCCCACTGCCCTGCCCTGGGATCCTCCATTCTTGACCCACTGCTTCACCAAACCACCTGCAAACATATCTCACAATTCGCTCTTACTCTAACAAGCACAGGATACCAGCAGGCCCCAGGAAGTTGTGGGTCTCCTATGACCTAACCCTCAGCTCCAAGTGCTCCGAAGGGAGGAGGGAGTGCAAGCTGCCAAAGCCTCCCTTGGGGCAAAGAAAATGCTGGCACAGAGCCAGTAGTTGAAGGGGACTCCACCAAGGACAGGGAATGAACTTGGAGAGAGAGTCATGTTTTGCCCAACTGCCTCCCCTCCGCAGAGCCCTGCTGTGTATGTACTGAAATACAAAACGGGTGCACGACTGAGAGCCTATTTGCTTTCTCTTACTGTTAAACACCACCTACTGGAATGCAGCCGGAATTACAACACCAAAAATTGCTTCCGCAAGCAAAGCCTATGAAACCCATTGCAGAAACCTCTCTTCACTGGCTATAAACTTAAATGTAAAACCTTAATCTATAAAAATCCTCAATCCCAGCACTTTGGGAGGCCAAGGCGGGCAGATCACCTGAAGTCAGGAGTTCGAGACCAGCCTGGCCAACACGGTGAAAGCCCACTTCTCTAAAAATACAAAAATTAGCTGGGTATGGTGGCACGTACCTGTAATCCCAGCTACTCGGGAGGCTGAGGCAGGAGAATCGGTAGAACCCGGGAGGCAGAGGTTGCAGTGAGCTGAGATCATGCCACTGCACTCCAGCCTGGGTGACAAAGACTCCATCTCAAATAAATAAATAAATAAATAAACAAATTAATTAATTAATTAAAAATAAAAATCCTCAAAGAAAACCTAGGAAATTTCCTTCTGGACATTGGCCTTGGGAAATAATTTATAACTAGTTTCTCAAAAGCAACTGCAACAAAAACAAAAATTGGCACATGGCACCTAACTAAACTAAAGAGCTTCTGCACAGCAAAATAATCTATCAACAGAGTGAACAGAGAGAAAATCTTTACAAACTATGCATCTGACAGAGATCTAATATCCAGAATCTACAAGGATCTATAAGGAACTTAAACAAATCAATAAAAATATAAAAGACAACCAAATTAAAAAATGGACAAAAGAGAGGGACAGATGGACAGACTTCTCAGAAGAGGACGTACAAGCAGCTAACAAATATAAGAAAAAAAGGTGCAGTATCACTAATCATCAGAAAAATGCTAATCAAAACCACAATGATACAGCGTCTCACAGCAGTCAGAATGGCCATTATTAAAAAGTAAAAAATAAAAAATTTGAGCAGTTGTTGGCGAGGCTGCAGAGAAAGAGGATGCTTATGCCCTGTTGATGGGAATGTAAATCAGTTCAGCCACTGTGGAAAGCAGTTTGGAGATATCACAAATAACTCAAAATAGAACTATCATTCAACCCAGCAATCCCATCACTGGGTATATACCTAAAGGAAACTAAATCATTCTATCAAAAAGACACATGCCCTCGTATGGTCTTCACAGCACTATTCATAATTGCAAGGACAAAGAATCAATGTATTTGCCCATCATTGGTGGATTGGGTAAAGAAAATGTGATATATATGTACCATGGAATACTATACAGACATGCAGAAAGAAAGAAATCATGTTCTTTGAAGCAAAGTAGATTCAGCTGGAGTCAATCATCCTAAGCGAATTAATGCAGAAACATAAAATAAAATATCACGTTCTTGCTTATAAGTGGGAGCTAAATCTTGGGTACCTATGGACATGAAGAGAGAAACAGTAGACACTAAGGATTCAAAAAGGAGAGAGGGAGAGAAGGGGATAAGGCCTGAAAAACTTCCTATTGTGTACTATTTTCACTATTTGATAGGATCAATAGAAATACCAATCTCAGCATCACACACTATACCACTGCAACAAAATTGCACCTGTAGCCCCTGAATCTAAAATAAAAATTGAAATTAGAAAAAAAATCACTAAAGTTGATTTTGAAAATCAAAATCTTGTTTGTATTGTGAATATTTTCTCTACATGCTACTATTTATTCTACAGATTCTGAATATTCTATAATTAACATGTACTACTGTATAATTTAAAAATAGTCACAATACATTTTTTAAAGTAAGAAAGAAAAAATATTTTAAAGTGATTAGTGCCAATAGAGTAACATTTCTCCATTTCTAGTAGTGTTTACATTACTTTTTTTCACTATAATTCATAGTAAAAATTCAAAATTCAAAATTTTAAATTATCCAAAAATGAGTAAAGCTTTACATTTAAGGTCATGACACTTAAAAAATCCTTGTAATAAAACTTCATATTATAGAAATGAAGGTCCAACATTGATAATTTTCCATAGTATGTGGAGAAAGTTTACTTGTTTTGCTTTTGTGTTGAGAAGAAGGTTGATAGGAAGAAAGTAGCAAAGGCTTCACTGAACCCCAGGATTTAAACATACTCTCTTATTTTACCAGAACAAAGGACCTGACTAAGGTAGAAGACATGGTCATATGAAACATCTTTAGCTATTGAAATGGAGCTTACTGTCTTCTAATCAAACTTTAATTTCAAAACAGAAAAAATTATTAAATCAGGTATAAATACATGTTTCTCAGAAAATGCATTAAAAATGGAGAAAAAATTTCCTCAAGTTTTAGTCCATCTTCAAGAGTCATCCTTTTGTTCAGTCGCTGTAATCCTAAAGCTCTTTTAAGTTTTATTTGACTGAATTCTTAATATGCTGAAACCTGAAATTTCTAAGCATTCAAAGCATGGTTGCTTCTGATTTTTTCATTAGTGCCAATATAAAGTGCTTCCCATCAGAGCCCATGAGATTTTATCAGTACTAATTTGCTATTTCTTCCCTGATGTTTCCAGACTATTGAAAGCTCCTAATTTGTGATAATTAACCTCCTGAGAATAGCATTTCTCATTTAACCCAGGGAGCAGCCACATCTCTCTGTGCTCAGCTTTGCAACCTCCCAGACAGGTCTTTTTTGGTCTGTATTTCAGGCATCAGGAAAATTATCCACTAATAAACACTGAGGGTTTTTGTAGTAAAAGCCAAAATTATATGGACAGCACCTGTCATGTGGAGCACCAGTTTTCTGTGGTGGTCGAGAACAAATGGCCCAGTTTTTGTTCTTGATTCTTCTTAATGAGTATGTGATGTTAAGACAGTTATATAATCTTTCTAGTCTCAGTTTCTCTACATGTAACACTTTCAGGTTACTGTGAGAACTAAGGGACTTTATCTTAATATGTATAAAATGTGTAAAATGCTTAGCACCTAAAACACCACCATAATAAGCTCTAGATAGTGGTGCTATCATTATGATAACAAAATTTCATTTTGAAACTGCAGATATGGATAAAATTGGTTTGATAAAGAAAAGAGGGAAGTAATTAATGTAAGAACTGAATAAATTATTTCTCAATGTGAAAAAATGTTTTTGAAGATGAAAATCAAAAGTGGGTTGAGAGAATCAGGGACAAGAAGAGAAAAAAAAAGAAGAGAAAATAATTTCTTATTCACAATCTTAAAGAAAGCATAGAATATCTAGCATGCTTTAATATAAATATTAAGCTGCTTAATATGTTCATTAATATTGTCACTCTCTCCAGTTAGGACAAATTTTAGACTAGGTATAATTGGCATACAAATATCAAATGGTAACATACATATATGGTTATATATATAATATTCATATTATTGTCAAATTATATATTATAATTAACGAAATATTATAGTTACCATTTCTGTGAGTTGTATCAACTAAGTGATTTCACTAAATTTCAAGCGGATCCATGTTGAGTCAAATGACAAGTTGGTAACTTTTTTTTTTAAGATTCACAGCAAAACCTTAGTGAGAGGTAGCAAGATTTCCCATATACCCCTGCCCCACGTACATTTGTCATAATTGATTAACCTGCACTGACACATCATTATCACCTGAAGTTCATAGTTTAAATTAAGGTTCACTCTTGGTGTTTTAAATTCTATGGGATTTTTAAAAATATAAAACTCCTGCATGTACAACACGTAAAAGAAAAGCATATTTTGCTGAGACCAAAGGTCAAGGATCGAGCCACCTCTGCTATCTCTGATCTCAGAAGTGACTCCTGGTGCTTCAGGAAATCTTCCAACTATGGCATGAGTTTTAAAAACACTCTTGTAAGACAAAGTACTGTATTTTGAATGAGACGTGTCTGGATGTGGCATATCTATATCTCTAGCTCTGTGACTTTGAGTAACTTTAAATTTTCATATTTCATCTTCCGTATTTCCAAAATAGAAATCATACTTAAACTTCACAGGTTTCTGGGAAGGATTTAAATGAGGGACCATATAGGTGACATTTACCATAACACCTGGCACAAGTAGTAATTCAGTAAATCCTAGATGTCTCTAAGCTTTCTAAATCTTACTTTAATTGAGACTAATGTGATTAATGCCATCTCTATTTTCCCCATAGAACAATGGTGAAATATATCACAAAGCTGGATTAAGAAGTTTTAAAAAACATATAAATTAGCAATATTTATTATTATTACTACTATCAACAGAGATCATGAAGCACCCCAAAGCCCAGTCTCAAAAACAGGTTAATTTTGGCATGAGGTATATCTGCTAATAAATCTCACATAAGTTTCTGAAAAATTATTTTCTGAAAAATTACTGATATTAACAGTTACTGTTAATTAGTAGCCATTAATATCAATATATGCTCTAAAAATCGTATCAAACATCTTAAAATCATAGGACAAATTTTTTCATGTATTCAAATTAATGGCTTTAAAAAAATGGTCAACACAGGCCAGGCGCAGTCGCTCACACCTGTAATTCCAGCACTTTGGGAGGCCGAGGCAGGCGGTTCATGAGGTCAGGAGATGGAGACCTTCCTGGCTAATACGGTGAAACCCGTCTCTACTAAAAATACAGAAAAATTAGCCGGGCGTGGTGGCAGGCGCCTGTAGTCCCAGCTACTTGGGAGGCTGAGGCAGGAGAATGGCGTGAACCCAGGAGGCAGAGCTTGCTGTGAGCCCAGATTGCGCCACTGCACTCCAGCCTGGGCGACAGAGCGAGACGCCGTCTCAAAACAAAAACAACAAACAAACAAAAAAAAACTGGTCAACACATTCAATACATCCTGAGACAGATCACCATAGAATTAATTGAATAAAAATATTTAGGAGAAGTGTGTAGAATAGAAAGGAGCCTAGGATGTGCTCTTGAGAAACTCCAACACCTAGAGGACACTCAGGAGAAGAGTCAATAAAAAGACACTGGAATGACTGAGTGGAAGGCATGGTCATATAAGAGAGATTCTAGGGAAACGGAGTTACAAAGAATGGAATGATAGTTGTAGTTTCATTCTTTCATCCGTTATATATTAAGCAGCTATTATATCTCATGTGCTCAAGATTCAACAGTGAGCAAGATAAGATCTTTGTGCTAAAGAAACTTATAATTTAGTGAATCAAGTGAAGATTGTTAACACAGAAATGGATAGAAGAAATGTCCACTGAAACAGGCAATTAGGCACACATATCTGAATTTTGTTTAACAAATGTGTAAAATCATTAATTAAACACATTTTTTAAACTGAATGCCTGTTATTTTCCAGGCACTGTTCTAAGTGGGAAACCACAATAAACAAAACAAAATTGCAACAAAGGCCCAAAGCAGGTGGTGCTACACATGTTGAAAGCATCTGAATTGCTGGGATATAAAAAGTGAGGAAAGAAATCATAGAAGCTGAGGTCACAGAGATAAAGGGTCAGGGTACAGATTGTGAAAGATTGAACTGTTACTTAAAATTTCTTAATATTTACCCATTACCTAGTAAATGCACTAATCCAGTTCCTAAGTATAGCTTGCAAGACAATGCTAGACTGGCCCAATATAATTTTTATTGATGTCCCATTGTATTACACAGGACACTGTATATTCCAGTGGTAGCAATGTTTATATTTTTGCCTCTGTCCTTGCTTTTGCTTATTTTTTCAGATTGTTTTTCCTTTTGAAATAATCTCCCTTTCTGTCCTCAAATAATTTTCCTTAGGAAACTTTCTTAGAATTCAAACAGGGTAATAAGATTTAAAATACCATCCAGACATTCTTCTTTCCTACTAAACAGTAAGTTCTTTTAGATATATGATAATGTTTTTTTTTCATCTTTACATTCACAATATACTATGGGTTGTTAATTTTGTGTTTCAACATGACTAGGCTATAGGAATAACTGGTTGATCTGTGAGGGATAACTGGTGTATCTGTGAGGGTGTTTCTGGAAGAGATTAACATCTGAATCAGTAGACTAAATAAAGAATATCTGCCTTCACCAAGGTGGGCAGGCATTATCTAATCCATTGAAGACATGAATAAAACAAAAAGGTAGAGGAAGATTCAATTAAGTCAGCCTGACAGAATGAACTGGAACATCAATCTTCTCTTGCCCTTGGCACTGCTGGTTCTCTGGCCAGACTGGAATCTATGCCATCTATATCATTATCTCCAGCTCTCAGGCCTTTGAACCACATGACTAGCTTTCTTGAGTCTCCGGCTTGCAGACAGCATAATATGGGAAATCTCAGCCTCAAACACCATGTGTGTAAATATCTTATAATAAAATTATCTCTATATATTTATATAATATATATAAGGTTTTATATATATGATTTTATATCTATATGAGGTTATATATAAATTTTACTCTCCTATTAGTTCTATTTTATCTTGGATATACATGGCATCTGACCCACAGTAGGTATTTAACATAACTCTGACCAAAACTGCATGCCAAAATGAGTTATCAAGAAACACATTTTTTAATTAATAAGCTTCATTTTTAGAACAATTTTAGGTTCACAGCAAAATTGAACAGAAAGTGCACAGTGTTTTCATATACCCCCTTTCTCTACACACTCACAACATGCCCCTCCATCAATATTCCACACCAGAGTGGTACATTTGTTACAAATTGTGAATGTACATTGACATAATCATCATCCAGAGTTCATAGTTTACATTAGGGCTAACTCTTGCTGTTGTACATCCTTTGGGTACTGACAAATGTATAATGGTGTATATCCACTCTAGTACCATACAGAATAGTATCACTCTCTGAAAATTATCTATGTCTGTCCATTCATCTATCTCTCTCTCCTAACCCCTGGCAAACAACCATTTTATTGCCTCCATAGTTTTACCTGTTTTAGAATGTTGTATTGCTGGATCGTATAGTATGTAGTCTTTTATGATTACCTTCTTCCACTTAGTAATATGCATTTATATCTACTTCATGTCCTGTCATGACTTAATAGCTTTTTTTTAGTGCCGAATAATTTTTCATTTTCTGGATATACCTCACGTTACAGAAGGGCATCCTGGTTACTTTAAAGTTTTGGCAGTTAGGAATAAAGCTGCTGTAAGCATCCAGGTAAAGGTATTTATGTGAACATAAGTTTTTAATTCATTTGGGTAAATATCAAGGACCATTATTGTTCTATCATATTATAAGAGTATTTTTAGTTTTGTAAGAAACGCCAAAGTGTCTTTCAAAGTGGCTGTATCATTTTGTAGTCCCTCCAGCAGTGAATGAAAGTTCCTCTTGCTCCACACCCTCACCAGCATTTGGTGTTGTCAGTGTTTTGAATTTTGATTATTCTAATTGCTGTATAGTAGAATCTCAATGTCGTTTTAATTTAAAATTCCCTAAAGACATAAGGTGTTGAACATCTTTTCAGATGCTTACTTTTAACTGTATATCTTTTCTGGCAAGGTGTCTGCTTGTCTTTTGCCCCCTTTTAATGGGATTGTTTGTTGTCTTGTTGTTGAGTTTCAAGAGTTCTTTGTATATTTCATATAACAGTTTTTTATCTTATGTGTCTTTTGCAAATATTTTCTTCAAGTCTGTGGCTTTCCTTCTAATTTTGTTGAAAAAAACCATATATTTTTAAATGAAGAAGATAGAAACACTTTGATAATTAATGAAATTCTTGATAATTATATCTGAGTTATTAAATACTTATTAATTTTAATGACATTTTACATTGTTTACATGTATTAACTTTCTTGAACTTCAAAAATAAAATAATTGGAAAAGGGAGCAATATACATGTTCTTCTTTAGCATCATAAGAAAGAAATTCAAAAGGAAGATAGAGAGCAAAGTTAAAGCTATAACTTTAAGCAACGAAACTTCTGTCTTTAATTTAACTGCATACAATTTTCAATCAGGAACTTATCTTAGTACTTCATAAACATACTAAATTAAGAAAGAGATGAATGTATATCTGAAAACAAAATAATGCATCATTTTACTGAGAGAGTTTACACAGCTTCAAAGAGCAGATGTTTTGGTTCTATCAAACTGTAGTTGACAAATTTGCTAGCAGTGGGAGTGGAAAATTAGTTTTCATTTTTAGAAATTATTTGATACCATTTACAGACCTTTGCTATTTATCACACTGATTAAAAGCTGTCATTTGCAGCATTTATAGTCTTCAAGTACATGTCAAAACTGTTTCTATCCAACTCAAATGTTCTTCTGAAGGGACATATTAAACCAAACCAGGGTATATATCTTTTCTTTTCTTAAGCAATACATCAAAACTATGCAGTAAGGTACATTCTAATATTGTATTCAGAATTTCACTGATTAAATCTGGAGAGATGCTTATCTAATACTTACAAACTTGGAAACAACTTTAGACCCAAAGATAAATATAAATAGGTAAGAAATACTGCCTTGGAATGTCATGATAAAATGGCTACAATTTCCATAAAAGCAACAATATCTCAAATTCATTTATCCCATGAGAAAAAAATCTTCATATCAGAAAAAGCAAGATAATTCATTGAAGCTTATAAACTGGTAGGTGAAATTTTGTAAGGATTTTTCATGATCACTTAGGGGTTTCTTATATGGATACTGGAAAAATCCATGGAAGGAACATTTATTTTAGATAGAAACTTTTGAAAAAGTGTATATTCTAAATATGTTTATTTTTTTCCCAATTAACTAAATAACTCTCATTTTGAGGAACGGGTCTGTACCCAGATACTTTTGAATACGTTATAAGGCCAGGTACAGTGGCTCATGCCTGTAATCTCAGCACTTTGGGAGGCCAAGGCACGCAGATTACTTGGGGCCAAGAGTTCAAGACCAGCCTGGCCAACATGGCAAAACTCAGTCTCTACTAAAAACACAAAAATTAGCTGGGCATGGTGGTGTGTGTGGGTAATCCCAGCTACTTGGGAGGCTGAGGCACAAGAACCGCTTGAACCCGGGAGGCAGAATTTGCAGTGACCAGAGATGGTGCCACTGCACTGCAGCCTGGGTGACAGAGCAAGACTCCATCTCAAAATAATAATTATGAAGTGGGAAGATCATTTGAGCCAGGGAGACAGGGGTTGTGGTGAGCCCAGATCGTGACACTGCATTCCAGCCCGGGTGATAGAGTAAACTCCTGTCTGGAAAATACCTCTGTATATCTCAGAATTTTTCCCTTGAACTTTAATAGTTCAAGGGTGTTCAAATAAATTTAAAACACATCTTCCTTAAACTTTGATTAATAAGACTCAAGTGTTCACCCTAGTCTTGCCCTGGCATTGTCCTTCATTATAGAACATGTAGCTTTCAAAATATGCTATGAGAAAGATGACTAATATGAACTTCAGTAAACTTAAATCAGGGAATATTAAGGACTATAATTTTAATATAAAATTATGAATTACAGTAAAGTCTTGCTGACACATACAAATGTATACATAGCTTTTATGCATGATATGTGTACATATGTATATATTTGTATGTTTGTACATCCACATTTAATCTTGTTACAAGATTTGGGCTTGTGTTAGATGAATTTGGGAGAGTTGAAACAATAGTAGTTTTTGAGGGAAAGTGGGAAATTTTATATATTTTGATGTAAATTTTATTTAGAATATAATATAATGAATCAGATATTACTACTTGCTATTATCCTTCAGGAGATATTTATACTCAAGTCATTTAAAAAATATCAGCCTGTTTCAGGATCTGCATCACAATACTCAAAACTACTTTCATTCAAAGACAGTATGGTAGATACTTGGTACAGGCTAACTGAAAACAGCTTCTTGCTTATTTATTCAAGAATTAGCCTATGAGTTAGACCGAGCAAATAAGTGAATGCAAAGAGCCAAATGCTACGTGTCAATTAAGCTTTGACTCTTAGGAAATTTATATCTCTGAGTAATGCTGGGTTCAGGGACACAGTTGTATCTCTAGATATCTTTAGGATAGATGTGTATAGGCTAACTGCATAGATGTGCTCATGTGAGCTCTTTGCCTTTTCTGTATAATTTTTCTACTTATTCTTTCTGGGGTATTGGCAGGGCAGTGCTCTCTTCTGCTTTAACTTGATTTTTAAATGTTTTTATAAATAAACTTATTTGTTCATAAACCCTTATTTGTTCATAACCACTAGCCTGCAGAATAGGAAAAGTACATATGTGTGTGTATATATATGTATAAATGAATTGGTGAGTATATATACACACACACATATTCGCACACAAATACATACGTAAATGTATGCTTATTACAGAGACACATAGAAAGACACACAAACACAAACACTCATATATATACAAATATATAAATATATTGCTTTGAGTAACCATCGTTACGCAGTCAATTTCTCCCATCTCTTCTTTTCATCAAACACACTTGTTCTCTTTAACTCTGTTTCTTGGTATCTTTCCTTCATTTAGAGAAAATCATATGACAATTACAAAGAAATACACAGAAAAACCAAGCCCTTTCAGCATATAATGAAAAGTATTGTTATGTAAAAGCAAGACAAACTTGTTTATATGGATGATAATAAACTGAATCAGAAAGTTATCTTTATGACACACGACTGATACAGCTCCCAGACTATAAACCACTGCAGAGGCCTATCTGGTATGCAAAATCATGTTCAGTCACCAAATTGAAAAATTTTCTTGAATGTATTCTTGCCCTCCAGACCAGCAAAGCTACTCTAATGAAACAAAAATTATTATTATTATTATTATTATTATAGAGACAGGGTCTTGTTCTGTCACCCAGGCTGCAGTTAGCTGTATGATCATAGCTCACTGCAGCCTTGAACTTCTGGGCTCAAACTACCCTCCAACCTCAACGTGCTGAGTGGCTGAGACTACAGGCTTGTATCACCTAGCCTGGCCCTGAAACCAGAATTATTCTTTCTACTTTTTTTTTAAAGGGGAGCTATACACTAGATAGATTGATAGATTAATACTAGATAGATATGCATATATACATATCTCTTGTGGTAGGTAAGATTTACTAATTCATTTATTTAACAAATATTAATTACCTAGTTTTTGTAAAGAATGCTTCTTAACACTGAGTATGCAGCAGCAGACAAGAACAATTCCCTACTCTCATGAGAAAATATTCTAGTGGGACAGTAGATGATAATAAAGTCAACATGAGGAGGTGGGAAGATCATATTATTTAGGGTGACCAAGGACTACATTTCAAGGCAGGTAATGTTTGCACATAGACCTGAAAGAAATCACGGCTTAATTTTTGAGTTAGTAAATGGGCAGCATGACAGCTGCTCTCCTAGATATGACCCCTAATAAGCCATGCCTCCCAGTGTACATGTCCTTGATCCAATTTGGGGTGACTTATGACTGCATTAACCTACTGAACATAGTGACTATGACAAGTCTGGCACTAGCTTTCCAGAAACTGGGTAATGTTCCTTTCTCTCCCTTGGTATGTTTATTATTGAAAGCCCTGAGCTGCCATCTAAGAAGTCTTTCTACTTTGCTGGAAAGACCGCATGGAAAGACCACATGTAGAGGTCATATGAAAGGAGATGCCCTAAGACTACTCTTAGCCAGAATGAGTGAAGTCCAGCTGTACCATCATCCAAGTCAACCGAACAAGGACTCCCACTCTTGCCAACACCCAGGGCCTGCTCTAGGGGCACATGAGTGTGCAGTCATACAAAGGCCTCATGCTTAGAAGGGTCCTGAACTTAGATCAGTCTTGTACCTGGTTCAGTGTTCTGCTGTTGCTGCCAAGACATTTTCAATGATTTTTAATCCAGATAGCCTGCATTTTTACTACACCAGCCATGCAAATTCTGTAGCTGGCTTTACCAACAACTGGCTGTCAATGAGATACTACAAGTGAAGTGTCCATATCAGAAGGACCATGGAGCTGAATCCAGTCTGAGTACACAGAACCTGAGAGACGAGATGCTTTTTCTTTTAAACAACTAGGTTTGATATAACTGTTGGGTTTATGTATAGAAAAACTCTGAAAGTTTTGTTTGAAAAAAATGAAGTTTTGGAAGTAGTTCCTGATTCTCAGCATTGTGTAGGCCATGCTGCATCCCATTAGACTAGACATGATAAGGAGTGAAAGGGTCTTATCAAATTCGTGGTTTATTAAGAATTTAAATACACATTGTATTTCAAAGTGAAGAAATGGAGCTACAAGGATATTAAAGCCTTAGTTATATAGTGTCAAAGTAAAAACATCATGATATTTAATATCAGATAAAGAATTTACTGTCCAAGGTCTGTGCAAGGTTATAAATTTACTAAAACATCTGTGGGCAATTTTTCCTAATGTAAAGATTGGCATAGAGCCAGAAGCATAGAGTCACTAGTGCTGACTGGAGAAATTGCATCTTGTTAACTAATCTGGATTGTTTCAGTTTCTTCCATAAAGGAGGAAAGGTTGATCATATTATTTACCAGAATTTAATCTATCCGTAAATTTTATAGTCTTTCATAGGAGGTAGAATGTTCCATGGCCACCTTTTCTTCCTAATTATAATAATTTATTTTTTGCCACCTCTTTATTATCACATGAAGTTGGATTATTTAAAACATTCTGTCCGTCTCAAAGAAAAAAAATCTCAGATTTGCAAGTCTTTCAAAAGAATTTGTTTCCTTTGCCTCCACTGTCAAATCACTTAATCTTTGTCACTATCTTTAGAGAACACCTAGTTTGTATTTCTGCCAGGGAAACCTGTCCACATATAGAAATTGTGAAAGTATCTTGTATGTCTTGTCAACTGCAGTGTAATACACAGTGAACTCTTTATGTTCAGTGCATTTTGATTAAACAAACACTGAATTGATGAGTTGTAGTGTTTTGACTCCCAGATATATTGTCCTATATATTATTGTAAAAATTTTATCTAACCTGTATTCAATCCAATGATAGTATTCTTTATGGATCATTAAATATATTTTAGTTACTATTTTAAAACTTATGTCTGGCATTTTCAACATCATCACATTAGTTATTAATCCAAGATAGACAGTGAGAACTGTACTAATAAAGTAATTATTGTAACATATTTCTGCCTCAGTCTTCTCGTATATAAAATGAAGTTTTCTCCTATGTGAAATACATGAGATATATATATATATGGAGAGAAATAAATTCTATGCAGTCCTAGAGTTATAAAAATTTAAATTAGGCAATGAATTTGGCTTACTTTCAATGTTCAAATGACTTCTTAACTCACGTCAGGTAAGTTCATACTCTTCACCCAGGGGTCAAGCCCCGGATGATGTGACCTCCACAGCCCTCTGGCCTCCTCTCCTCCCACTGCCTTCCTCACTTATTGCACTATAGGCAGGCTGATATGCTAAGACTGGAAAATACTAACATGTTTGTCCCTACCCCAGAGGCTTCACACAGTTCTTCCCTCTGACTGGAAGACACTTTCCCTAAACCTTTGTATTGCCTTACTCTACTTACTCCTTTACCATAGAGCGCCTTCATATGTCTCTCCCTGAGAAATCTTGTCCTCACCAGCTCCTCGCTTTGCTATTCCCTTACCCTAGTCAGATTTATATATATATATTTATATATAATACACACATACACATATATATACACATATATATACACATGTACAAATATACATATATATACATACATATGAGCAATTTAGAGTCAATTGCTTCACAAGTAAATAAATGTTTGTCAGTTATATAGATCAACCAAAGAAATGACAATGTAGAACATAGTTAAATATTACAAGTTAGTTTATCTCTCTTTTCTGCATTGGCTCACTTTGCCATGGAACTTTGCAACTCTGAATGAGAAGTTCTGCCCCATTCCTTGACTCTGGCTCAGTCTTCTTACTTTATTGGCCAATAAGATGTTAGGAAATATGAATAAGCAGAGGCAAGAAAAAAATGACTTGTCTTTTTCTGCTTGCAATCTTACTCCTCAGACTTTGTTAGGAGAACAGACTAATTTGGACTATTTTGCTGAAATGCAAGACATGGATCAGAGACGAGCCCTTTTTATCATCTCAGTTGAGTCTGTCTTGAATTAGCCAACCCATGGCTGATTCCAAAACATGTGAGGTAGCCCAGGCAAGACATGAATAACTCCCTGGACTTGCTCATTCACTGGGTTAAAGTCTCATGAGCTCAATAACAGTTCATTATTATAGTTTTACTGAGGTTTAGTGGTTGTTTGTAGCATTATTAAGGCAATAGGTAACTCAGAATAGTCAAGAGGTTTAACAAAGTTATTTTAACCCCTTTATAATTTCATTACAAAAGTAATGCATTCCCCTTGTAACAAGTGAAACAATGCAAAAAAAAAAAAAAAAAAAAAAAAACACTAATTATCTTGGCCTACATTCACCTCTTTCATTTACTTCCATGTGAGGAAACTGCTATTAACAGTCTTCTGTGCAAATTTCAATGACTTTCCAAATGAAGAATATTTCTAAAAATCAACAAGAATAAGGCATGTTGAATAGTCTGTGTATACTGGGAGTCTATTTAAAATATATTGCAGGAAAAAAGGGCGATCCATTGGCTCCTTTATAAAACTTACTCTGATGGCAGGAGCAGCGTGACAATCTACACAGAGACAGTAGATAAGGAGTGATTCTAATAGACCATGAAAGCTAATGAGGGTTGAGATTACAGTGAGAGGACTGGAAGTAACAAGAGTGGAAGATTAATAAATCCAAGACTCCATTTTTCAAGAATTTAAACATGAGTGGGTGAAATGAAGCACAGAGAGAAAGATATGACTTGTCAATATATGGTTAGTGCAATGGAAGTTTAAAATTAAATTGCACCTTAAATTTAAAATCCACAGCAGTGACAAACTCACAACACAATGAACAAGCATTATTTTACCTGCACATACATAGAAATGCGATCTTTCTAAAATTTTAATTTTGCTTTTCTTTTGACTTAATATTTCATGAATGTAATAAAATGCAAGCATATATAGAATATGCAGTAATTCAAAAACATGATACTGATATATTATATTTAATTAAATATATGAGAAATATGCTTCTCCTTGTTTTTACACTATATTTTGTCTCATGAATAATAAAAGTAAAATACCAGAAAAAAGAAATTTCAATTGTTTTTAAAGCTCAAACTATTCTATTTCTGCTCATTTACTCAAACATTTATTCAACAAAAATGTATTAAGTGTGTGCTACCGTGCTAGGCACTAAGCATAGCTGCTGATATGAAACAGATTTTATCCCTGCTTTTATGAAACTTTGAATTTACTAGAAAAGTGGGTAACAGTATAGGGTGACATGATAGCATATAAGAAGAGGACCCAGGCCATAATTTAAGGCCATCATCGTCAAACTTTATAGGGCCTAAAAATCACCTGAATTTGAAATAAATGCAACTTCTGTCATGGCATAAGTAATACTCAAGATTTTAGATTTCTAACAAGTCTCCAGTTGATGCAAACACTACTTACCTGTGCAGTACACTTTGATTAAAGGAGATATAGGTATCAAGGGAGGCTTTTCAGAAGAAGCCAGGTATAGTGTAAATCCCATGAGTGAAGAATTATTATCTTGATAAAGGGAGAATAGGCCAATATAGGAATTCCATGCTTAAATCAAGAAAATTCAAAAATTTATAAAAAGAGCATCTGGGTTATACATCCAGAAGAAGAAAATAGAGAAAGCTGGGGCTGAATGTTTCCTGAGAGCATACAGAAATGCAGAATCTCAGGTCTCACCTTGACCCACCAAATCTGAATCTTCATTTGGGCAAGCTCTCCACATTGTTTATATGTACATTAAATTTAAAGTATCACTTCTCTAGAGAATAGTCTCCAAAATAAGCACAAGTTTATATATTAAGTGCAATCTTTTCTATGGCAATTTTCAAATAATATTAGTTCTTAGACTGTAAGTTGAGTACTTCTTCTAAATAATGATTAAAATGAGAAGTATGTATATAATTATGTACCACAATGACAAAACTAGTAGTACATTGACTTCATTCTGAAAAACATTTAATTGGATTATTAGTGATATGGCTGTCATTGTAGCAATCACTCAAACCCCTGCTAAACCATACGTGAATATGCATATTCAAATGTGTTTTAGTTAATTATTAGCTGTCCTTTTCAATTCTTCTGACTAGAGAAAAACTCTGAAATTGTGCCTTCTGCTTTTGCCTTTAACAAATATTTAACAATATATATGGCATATTTCAAAATATATGAAAACAAAGCAAAAATGTTTTAAGAAAAAACAAAGGGTGAATTTTTGAACTCCAGCCACTGTCCAATTTGCTATCAGCTATTAGCGACCTTCTGCCACCTAGAGGGCTGACGCTTGAAATGTGGCCCATGAACTGGCAGGAGAGGCTTCTCCTGAGGACGTGTTAAAAATGAAGAATGTTAGATGTCTCCACTGACCTACTGAGTCTACATCTCAACAAGATCCCTAGGTGATCTGTAGACATGGAGAAGTTTAAAAGAAATGAAGCTTCTAATTCAGTAGTAGTTCAGGAGTGGGGCCTCTGGTTCTACATCTTAGATGAGTTCTGAGATGATGATGCTGATGCCAGTCCTTGAATCACTCTTCAAGCGACAAGAATGAAAAGCACCATAGCATTTACACCCTCAACCATTTTTCTAATGTGCAAACTTTTCCCTTTTGTGGTCCTTAATATCACTCACATAGTTTTCTAATTTTCTAAGTTGTTCTTCACAGTTATTTTGGCTGAGTTTTTCTTCTGCATCTGCCCAATATAGATTCTTGGCATTTTTTCCTTCATTCTGTCTTGATTTGATTTTTGTTTGTTTGTTTGTTTTTGTTTTTCTGGTAGGCATTCTTGATACTATCTTATCCATATACATGATCTTAACCTCGAAATAGTTGCTGATGACAGTCTACATTTCTCTTCAGATCTTCACGTTCATGTTCAACTTCTTTTTTCTGTTGGGAATGCTCTACATATATACCTCAAAGCAGTCAAGCTCAACTTGTTTAAAGTGTAGTTACTTAAGCTCTTTCTAACTAGTCTCTTCTTTTGACATCCCTTCTGTATTTGTAATATTAGATAATGGTATAACATCCAACCAAATATATCAAGCCAGGCTGGGCGCAGTGGCTCATGCCTGTAATCCCTGAACTTTGAGAGGCCGAGGCGGGCGCATCACCTGATGTCAGGAGCTAGAGACCAGCCTGGCCAATCTAATGAAACTCTGTCTGTACTAAAAATACAAAAAAATTAGCCAGATGTGGTGGCAGGCACCTGTAATCCCAGCTACTCGGGAGGCTGAGGCAGGAGAATCGCTTGAACCTGGGAGGCAGAGGTTTTAGTAAGCCAAGATTGTGCTGCTGCACTCCAGCCTGGGTGACAAGAGCAAAACTCCATCTATCTATCTATCTATCTATCTATCTATCTATCTATCTATCTATCTATCTATCTATCATCTATCTATCTATCATCTATCTATCATCTATCTTTCTTTATCTCTATATCTCTATATCTATAAATAGATATATAAATATCAAGCCAAAAACATTGAAGACATCCTTAACTCTTCTCTCTCCCTCATTTCCCAACATTCATTCTTCTAGCCCTTCACACCAAATTCACACGAACACCTAATTCTTGATTTTTTGTAACCCCTAACTGTGTCTTAAACTCACCCTGTTTTATCTATTCTCACCACCATTCCCTGATATCTTACCATCTGATATTTTTTTTTTCCTTTTACTACTTTGGTACATTTTCCACATTGCAATAAACCATATCATTCTAAAATGTAAACCTAACTATATTATAATACCAAAATATTTCAGAGATTCCCATCCACAAAGCACAAATTTCAAAATTCTTGCCTGAGCATATAAAGCTCTCATGATGAGGCTCTTGCTTATGCCTCCAGCCTCTTGAGCCCTGCTTTGTTGCCAAAACAGTCCAAAAGATCCCCTGGCACACAGTAGCATTTATTCCCTCAGTGTCTTTACAGATGCTTTGACACTATTTGAATATCATCCATGATATTAACTTTGCAAAATCCTACTCTTTCTTTGATACCACTGTTTAATAATGAGTGTTTAATAAAAGTAAAGTCTTGCTAAAATAGAGTGATCACATTCCACTCAGTTCCTGTTTTTCACAACTAAAAATCCCCAGACATACCAAACAAACCTAGAAAAACTTCAAAGGAGGAAAGAAGAAGGAAGACTACCTAGGGACAATGGAACTTGAGGAACAACATAGGGGTGAGTTCTCTGCATTTCATTATTTAATCCCATACATTTTAAACAGAGTGTTGTGAAATTTTCAACTTACACTGGCAATAGACAGATAGGAAAACAAACCTTCAAAAAAATCAAAAAACTTACGTAATGCTTGTTCCGCCTGCCAAATAATAGGGAAAGATGTGGCCTTTTAAATAATACTCATCCTTCTGCATCTAAGTGCCAACAGAAAAACTAGAATTTTTTTCTTCCCTCCTATCACCCACACACAGTTTCTGCAGGACAGAATAGAGAGTTATCTTCAATCCTGTCTTCCAAGCCAGGCCTAAGTAGGCAGCAGTGCTCCAATTCCCCCACCTGGTGGTATTCCCTTTGATGAGTAGAGCATTAACCTTCCATCCCCTTCCTTGTGGAAGTAGGTGGTAGCGATGCAATTTCCCTGCCAGGAGAGTGTTGGTAGGTCAAAAATGGAGCTGTTCTTCCCCATCTGGCAAAAGCAGGCATCACTTTGACTGCCTCAACCAGAGTAGTTTTAACGGGATCCAATGTCAGGCTGAGCATGTACCCATCTACATCAACGAGACTGAGCAAGGCAGTGGGCATTGGGGCTTGTAATCAACTCCACCTCCTTCCTACACTTGATATCATTGAGGCCCAGTGGTGAGCTGATCCTCTTTATCTATCTGACAGTAACAAGACAGTTGCAATGCAAATCAGAGACAGTCCGCAGACCAATTCTCCCTGTCCTCCAGCATCTGTAAGGCCCAATGAGGAGCTGAGCCTCCACTCTCATCAGGTTTCAGTGAGGTAGGATGACGTGATGGAAGGAGGGGTAGTTGACAATCCACCTTGCCCCTCACCTGATGTCAGTGGGGCCCAGTAGAGAACTGAATTTCTATCTCCAATCAGAGGAAATAGGCAATAATAGTCAATGGCCTTCATTCAATGGGAGGGTCAGCAATGCCTGAGAGGAGCTGTATTTCCATTCTAATCTGAAATGAGACGTGCAACAATATTGCACTTTAGCCAGGGTGCTGTTAATGGAACCCAGTGGAAAGCTAAACATACACACCTCTCCAGCCCTCATGGTACACCCATGCAGGGGAAAGAGTCAGTAGACTCTAAAGACTCATTATATAATATCTAAAAATGCTATACCAAGAGGGGAAATCACAAATGAATAGGAAAAGACAATGCATGCCACCACTGAGACGAATCAAATGTTGAAATAATCTGACAAGTATTTCTAAAGCAGCTATTATAAAATGATTCAATAATCGATAAGAAATTTTCTTAAACAAAAAATAGAAAAATCTCAGAAGAGAAATAAAATTTATAGGAAAGAGCTAAATGGCTATTTCAGAGGTAGAAACAGTGTTTCAGGTCCTTGCATGACAGTAACATAGTAGTAACATTCATGTTATTGAAATCCCAGAAGGAAAAGAGAGAATGGAGCCAAAAAAAAAAAAATTCAAAGAAATGCTGTTTAAGACTTCTAATGAGGAACAGGCCATAAATCAACAAAAGAAATATACAACAAAAAAAAAATCATAACTGAACTTCTGAAATTTGAAGACAAAAATCTGAAAGCATCTACAGGGAAACAACACATTACTTACAGAGAAACATCAGTTTGAATAGCTGCAGTTTTCTCATCCGAAATCGTTATAGGCCAGAGGGAAGTAGCACAATAGTTAATAGTTTTCAAGAAGTAGAAGAAAATAATTGTCAACTGCAGGTTTTATAATATCCAGTGAAAATATTTTTCAAGATGAAGGTAGTTGGGCATGGTGGTGCACACTTGTAGTTCCAGCTACTGAGAAGGCTGATCATTTGAGCCCAGTAGTCTGAGTCCAGCCTGTGCAACATAGTGAGACCTAATCTTAAAAAAACATAACATGAAGGTAAAATATAGCCATTGTCAGATGAAGAAAAACAAAAATAATTGTATTTGTTATTAACAAATCAGACTGTAAGAATGGCTAAAATAAGTTCAAGAAAAAGGAAATGATAACAGAAGAATGCTTGGAATTTCAGGAAACAAAAAAGACCGTCAGAATGAGTGAATATAAAGGTACTTACAATAAACAATTTTTACTTCTCATGAGTTTCCTAAGCCATATTAGAAGGTAAAAGCAAACATTATAACTTTGTCTAATAAAGTGCTAAATATATGTAGAAAAAAATATGTAAGACAATTCTATTTTAAAAGCAGAGAAGATAATGGGGCCTAAGTGGAAGTAAGGTTTCTACACTTATCTGAAGTGACAAAATTTCAATACCAGCAGACAGTGATGAGTTACATATGAATATTTTAATACCCAAAGCAACTACTAAGAAAATTATCCAAACAATTATACTAAAAAACACTATAAAAATCAGGATTCAATCCTAAAGAAGTTCAAATAGCTACAGAAGGTAAGCAAAGAGAAACAGAGGAATGAGTAACAGAGAAAAAAAAATCAGAAAATATATTACAAATACAGGCTTGCCTAATAACCCAGGACCGTTTGACTTGGAGCTCTTATCCTTTGAACATTTTTGCACTTAGTAATTTTTGTAATTTTGAGATTCTTTACCTCACCCAAAGTTGCTCAGTTTCTAGAGGGTGGAAACTACCATTTTAAAAAATCATCTCTTTACTGTAAATGCAGTCCACATAGTACCATCTGATTTATGTGTCTAGCAAAGTGCCACTGCCAAAGGATAGCTCCAGGGGCAGAGATTTAGTCTTTTCACATCCTTATCATCCATCCGCTCCCAAACTCAATTAAATTAATCTAAGTAGAAGTGTTGTGCATGATATTCAAATGCAGCTTCAAGAGAATTCCCCCAGCTTTTTTCTTACAACAAAGTGTTAGCTTCACAGCTCTTCACACATCAAAATTCACATATAGGAACTCTCAATATGTCCATGAGATTTTTTTTGTATGTTTATAAAAATGTATGCTGCAATTAGGTATTTTTTAAAGAAATCCAGTGAAAGATTTTTATATGAGATTTATAATTCAAATGATAATCTTCATATCGTACCACAGATGAGATAATTTATAAAGAAAAGTATTTTACTTTTTATGCTTCTGGAGGCTGGAAAATCCAAGTTGAGGGCCTTCTTGTTACATCATCCCATGATGGAAAGTAGAAGAGAAGGAGAGCAAGAGGGGGCCAAACTCATTATTATAATGAGCCTACTACCACCATAAGAAACCCAGTCCTGTGATAAAAATATTAATCCATTAATGAGAGCAGAGCCCTGGTGTCCCACTCACCTCATTTTAAGACCCACCTCCCAAAACTTTTATTTGGGATTTAGTCTCCAACACACAAACTTTGGGAAACATGTTCAAACCACAACATGCACATATATAATACATGAACATTCTGCATTACATTGCCTAGTTTTGTTTTTTACTTTGTTAATCTATCAATAAATGTTTGATTTGTTCCCATAAATTTGATGAAGTGGACTTGATTAATTTATGATGCTTTTTCAGAGCATTTCATATAAGTGATTAGATGAAATAAAAATATATTTCAAAGAGAAAAAAAATGCCAAGGTAGCAAATGCCACTTGCTTTCAAGAGGATTGCTACTTTTTTTTTTTTGGTACTTTAAGTTCTGGGGTACATGTGCAGAACGTGCACGTTTGTTAAATAGGAATACACATGCCACGGTGGTTTGCCACACCCATCAACCCGTCATCTACATTGGTTATTTCTCCTAATGCTATCCCTCCCCTAGCCCCCAGCCCCTGACAGTCCCCGGTGTGATGGCTGGATCCTTCTGAAGGATTAGAAAATGCTTTTCAACATCCAGTATCAATATTATTTAACATGAATAGCATAATGTGCTATTCTTTGTGTTTATGTTTAAGATTTTTGTTTTTTTTTTTTTTCGTAACTCCACTGTTTGTTTGATTTTTTCCTCCCTTGGCCCTCATTTCTATATTTTGCTGTGTCTGTTGTCCGTTGTCAAGTGCCTTGCTTGGATTAGGTGCCTTTTAAAGCTAAATCTCTTATCATAGTTCAGTGTCTACAGAAATTATTTTGTCTCAATATTTCAGATTTAGAAATATATATCTTCTTAATCTATGTACAAATTACCTGTCCTTGAAGTCCACATCTCTATTGGAAGTTCAAATCTATTCAATTTTCATGAGCAGTTTGACAGTTTTTTCCACAGAGTTTAAACTTTTCAAAGTTCAATGAAAAAAATCATAAGAACTTTAATGTTATGTTAATAGATTATGCAGCAAAAAGAAGGTTTGAGTTTAAAACAGTTTTGCAAAATAAATAGTTAAAATTAGGGACATTAAATGTTTTATAGCATTTCAAAACACATGCCAAATTTTATGAAGTGTAGGTCTGAGTGGTACATAGCTGTTCATAAAAAGTATCCAAAACTGGAATATAAGCCCTTTTCAATGTTATCCTGGGGTTTGTTTAATAGTTCAAGTAGGAGAATGTACTTTTATTTGCCTTTGCTATTTGCTAAGAACCCAGGTGCTCTGACAAAAGACAC
Source organism: Hylobates moloch (assembly GCF_009828535.3). NCBI lineage: Eukaryota > Metazoa > Chordata > Mammalia > Primates > Hylobatidae > Hylobates > Hylobates moloch. The sequence continues at coordinate 1,517,649 of NW_026652305.1, forward strand.
AACAAATCCAATTGTCACAGGACTCTACCCCACATTACCTATCCTCTTTTCATTTATTGATTATTCCTAGCATACTCTCAACTCAGAGCCTTTATATTTAGTTTTATCTCTTTCTCCAGATATCCAAATTGCTACATCCCTTATGTCTGTCAGTTGTTTGTTCCAATGTCATAACTTTACAGGTGCCTTCACTGATTACATTATTAAAAACATAATCACTGATATCCCTCTCTACTTGCTTTATTTTATTTCATAGTCATATAGAAAATGCAGTGTGTTTGTGTGTCATATTTTCCTCTATTAAAATACAAGCTCTCTGAGGTCAGAAACTCTGCTTGCTTCACCCTAGTACAGAGAGTGTGACAGGTGTTTTGATAAATTCTTTTATTGGCACTATGCCTTTGGCAGTTGCAAGAATGCAAATTATTTCCAATTTCTCCCTTTTGTCTTTCTTTGCTTAATATCTGTGGTTTCTGATGCATAACGAATTGGCCCTTCTAAAAATTTCTCCCGGCTAAATTTGCTGCCATTTCCTGCCCTTTCTAATTTTTCCCTTCAATGTAATAATTCCTACTGAGTAATATAAAGTTTACTACTCCAGCCACACAATCAAATAATTGAAGCTCATTAATCTGCCTGCTCAATCTTAAATAAATGTATGTGTTTATACATTTATCAACTCATACATACATTTATTCCTGAAATATATACTGGATGTATGCTATATGACATCTCTTGTGCACAAGCAAATTTTAAAACTTAGATTTTTTTTCCTGCCGTGTTGGGAGACTAGCTATGAATATTTAAAGATATTGTTCACATTATATCATCTTTTAAATAGTGGCTGTTAGAATAGCCTTCTTGGTTGTGCTGTGCATAACTAACAGGAGCAGTTTTTTATCTACCTATAATGTGTACAATCATACGCAGCACCTTTGCTGGTAAATGATTTTGGTTTCTCTAATTTTATTTTCACACCTTTTTTCTATAATTCTATAGCTTCTTCATCTAGCCTTCATCATAAATTTACTTCACAGTATAAAAGTTATGTGTTCGGCCGGGCGCGGTGGCTCGTGCCTGTAATCCCAGCACTTTGAAAGACTGAGTTGGGTGGATCACCTGAGGTCAGGAGTTAGAGGCCAGCCTGGCTAACATGGCAAAAACCCCATCTCTACTAAAAATGCAAATAGCCGGGTGCTGTGCTGCATGCTTGTAGTTCCAGCTACTTGGGAGGCTGAGGCAGGAGAATTGTTTGAACCCAGGAGGAGGAGATTGCAGTGAGCTGAGATCACATCACCGCGCTCCAGCCTGGGTGACAGAGAGACTCCATCTCAATTAAAAAAGAAAAAGTTATGTATTTATTTTTCCCTTTTCACCAATATGATATGAACACTGTATGAATATAGATTTGGTCTTTCTATAGCTGATTCCCATTGTCTGGCAAAATGCACAGGAAGTAGTTTAAAAATACTTGTGAGGTGAATGAATGATGTGTATCATCAAATTATCTTGAAAAAGAAATATATTTATTTTGAACTTACTTGAAAAAATATTATTCCATGAAACAGAATATTAGTCCATTTTTCCCATACCCAGATTAAATGGAAGCATAAGTAAAAAGGAAATCTCATTGTTGTACTTGAAGTATTATAGCAATTTAAACCCACTTTCATCCTAACTCTCCCATTTTCTGAAAGTAGCCCTTCACATATTGTTATGAATCAAAAGTTTGTGTCTCTCCAAAATTCATACATTGAAGCTCTAACCCCCAATGTGATGATATGAGAAGGTAGAGTCTTTGGAAACTAATGAGGTTTAGATGAGATCATGAAGTCAGAGCCCCCTTGAAGGGATTAGAGACCTCATAAGAGGAGGAGAAGATACTAGAGGTTGCTCTCTCAACCATATGAGGATACACCAAGAATCCAGCCTTCTGTAAGCCAGGAAGAGGGTCCTCATCAGAACCTGATGATGCTGCGACTCTAATCTCACATTTTCAGCATACAGAACTGTGGGAAATAACTGTGTTGTGTAAGTCACATCTATTGTATGTTGTTATGGCAACCACAGCTAAGATGCATATCCACCATGACATTGATTTGTGTTTTCCTTTTCTCTTGCAGCAGTGTTCCAGGGGAACAATATATATCCCAGTAGTCTTGCATCTATATGTAGTCATGAGATTAGTTCTAGCTATTACAAGATGAATGGAAGTGGTATGCATGGCTTCTAGGCAAGGCATTTTAAGAAATAGGAGTATACCTTCCACACATTGTCTTTCTTCTCTTGTAATTTGGTTCTCCACTAGGCAGATGTGTTTGCATGCTGGCAGTTTATGTGGGAAATTCTCAGGAATAATAGTTGTGAGGAACTAAAGATAGCAGGATGGACAGAGAGTGGAGCTGAACACTTCCCTGTGCAATCAATCCCACAGCAAGTTCTCCAGCAGAATGGCCCTGTCAAAGATGGTGACACCTAGGGCAAAGGAATGGGCTTCATACTTCTAGGGCAAAGGAATGGGCTTTGTACTTCTTATTGACCAGTCGTTATTTATGTATATAGCCTCTGGAAAGAAGAGTAACTTTGGATAAGATAATTTTTTTTAAGCCAATAGCAATGTCTGAGAGGCACTTAGCTTTGAGTCCTCAAAGGCCAACATTCCAGTTATCAGAACACCACAACATTCACTATCCATTATCCAACACTTGCAGAATGAATTGGGATCTACTGAATAGTAGAATTATGAGATAGAGGTGTCTGGGTGATTAGACTACTTTGTGAAGAGAAGCTACCGAGTATCATCTACTTGACTGTAATGCGTTTTAGCTAATGAAGTCTGCAGTATAACTGCAGTGTAACTGATGCTCATGTTTCAGAAAAATTTTGTCAGTTTTCTTCAGAGTAATCCATTTCTAATATTGTCCTTTTTTAAAAAAAATGCCTTTTAAGTTAAAGGAATGAAAACTGTGTAGAGTAATTATACAGATGGCATAATATTTCTGGCAAACTCCTTTGAGAGGCTGTATTTCAGAAGCATAATATACAATGTCATTGATTTAAAATTATTCACCCCTCAGGGGTCTTAAACTACACAGCATTCTCTGCCACAACTGTTTTCATGTGAGGTAGTAAAATCTGGTGATTCCACATATGTATTTGTTATTTGAGTAGTAATTCCATTTGCAGGAATAAATGTTTATTACTAAACACAAATTTTTAAGTTTAAAAGTTAAGATTTCATTTAAATTGCTATATGCCTCAAAGGAAGATAATATATACAGGTATGTATGAATGGTTGTTTTTGAGAAATATAATTCTAAATTCTTGTGATTTTGAGTTGGAGCTTTAGCATAAAAATATATAACTAAAAGAATAATATGTTCTTCAGAACCACTGTTTACTACACAGCATAAATCAAGAATCTGGAATAAATAATTGTCTTGCTTATGTTGCCAGAGGTAATTCCAAATTCTGCATTCTATGCCAAGTGTATCAAATGATTCAGAGGTGAGTCTTTATCAAGTACATTGAAATGTTTGGGGGATGAGGTGTGCTAATATTTATGCCACAGTAACCACCAGAGTGTTTTTTCCTGACATAAATCATATAGCTTTATTTGTTTAAGCTTAGAAGCCAAAAATGTATCAATCCAGTTGGAAATTAGAAAAAATGTAGAGACTTGATTTTCCAAACTCAATTTAACCACTACTCTAATGTAATTGGAGGAAACAATAAATACTGATTAATATTGGAATTAAGCACATGGCTTTTGAAATTAGAGTGGTTCTGGAATCATTGTGTGTGACTGTGGATTTGTCACTGAAACTTAATTTTCTTATTAATAAAATATGTTAAATTATGCATATCTCCTGTTGAAATTTTAAGTATCAAATAACATGCCTGAAGTGCTTTTAAGACAGTGAATCATAGTAAGCTCTCAAAAGATAATCAGTATAGTTATTTTGTATTATAATACTTACTGAAGCACATGTAAAGGCAAACTTTCATTGGAGAACTGTTCAAAAAATAGCATGCATTTCTTTGACTTCACTGGTTTTAATTTTTACTATAGATTAAGATACACCATCAAATATGAGGTGGCTAAAAATTCAATCATCAGGTACCAAGAAATAAACAATTGTTGGCATTAAAAAAAACTTATAAGTGATTAGAAATTGTTGCCTCATTTGCATAATTTCAAAAATAGCTTTTAATTTAAAATGCATGTTTCTAATATTGTAAGAGACAAATGATTAAAGCTATCTGATAATCTGACCAATTTCCCATATCTATCATGAAAGGATAGACAGAAATATTTGTTTCCTAAGACACAAATAACCTAAGACCCTCACACAAATGTAAAAATAGTTGTACATAATAAAGGTGGGGAGTGAATAATTTAATTATTAATTCTGAAAAATGTATTTACTATTTGGAAGAAAGATTACTTTCAAATTCTACTTCACTGCTAGGATATGGATATTTATATTCCCACAAAATTCATTGTTGCTGTCCTAGCCCCTAAGGTGATGGTAGTAGGAGGTGAGGCTTTTGGGATTTACTAGGTCATGACGTCAGAACCCTCATGAATGAGGTTTTAGTGTCCTTATAAAACGGGCCTGAGGGAGCTCATATGCCCTTTCTGCCATGTGAGAGTACAACTAGAAAGCCGTCATTAGACACTGAAATCTGTTGGTGTGTTGATCTTGGACTTCTCAGCCTCTAGAAATGTGAGAAATAAATTTCTGTTGTTTATTAGCCCGCCAGTTTATAGTATTTTGTTATAGCAGCCAAACTGGACTAAGGCATTCTCTTCTTAAATAATTAAAATTTTTTTCAGCTTCTTGAACACTGAATGTTCCTCTTTGATGGTAAATCTTTGAATAAATGTTTTCCCTGTTGGAATGTTCCTCGAAACTCATATACCTGGTTTTCAGATGTTATCCTGAGACTTCCATAAAACTGCCTTTTCTGATCTCTCTTGAAAGCTCAGCTGTCTTTTATACCCAAGCAGAGAGCGTGATTCCTCTCCTTTGCAGCACCCTGGAATGTTGAAATTTTCTGTGTAATTTACTGGTTATCTGATTTCTGTATTTCTCATGCATAAATTTGCAAAGAATGACACCATTTTTATTTTTGAAAACAGTTTTTCCCCTGACCCCTAGTACAGTGTCTGGCATTTATTTATCAATAAATAGTTCTAAAATAGTTAGATAAGTAAATAGGGGTTTAAGGGTTAAATAAATCACCAAAAAATTAAAAGAAAATATTGACCTAATGAGAGATAAATACATAATCACATTGAAGATAATATATTTTAAACATATTTGTTCAATGGAGGTATTTTTAAATATAAAAGTAAGAACCTGTTACAGGCAAATTCAACTGATTTTTCAAACAATAAGTAATTTTTTTTTCTAATAGAAGGTGAATAAAAATCTAAATGTAAATGGAAACCTGAGAGAACGTTTACAACATACACTGCACAGGTTAAGGTTAATATAATGTGTATATAAAGTGTCTCAGTCCATTTGCCTACCATAACAAAATACCATCAACTGGGTAGCTTATAAAGGATAAAAATGTATTTCTCCCATCTGTGGAGGCTGGAAGTCCAAGATTAAAGAACCAGCAGATTCAGTGTCTGGTGAGAACCTGTATCCTGGTTCATAGATGGCCCCTTCTGATTGTGTTCTCACATGATAGAAAGGACAAATCAATTATCTGGGGTCTCTTTTATAGGTACTAACAGCATTCATGAGGTTGTGCTTTCATGACCTGATTAACTCCCAGAGTCCTCACATTCTAATACTGATCAACCATTGAGAAAAACAGAAACAAATGACATGAATATGCAATTCACTGAAGAAGGGATATTGACATCATTTCAATCTATGACCCCAACATCATCTCATGTTGAATTGTAATCCCTAATATTTGAGGTGGGGAGTGGGAGATGACTGAATCATAGGAATGGATTTCTCATGAGTGATTTAGCACCATACTTTTGGTGCTGTCCTCACAATAGTGAGTGAGTTCTTGTAAGATCTGGTTACTTAAAAGTATGTGACACCCTGCAAACCTCTTGCTCCTGCTTTCACCATGTGATGTGCCTGCTCCTTCTTTGCCTTCTGCCATGAGTAGAAGCTCCCAAAGGCCTCACCAGAAGTTGAGCAGATGAACCCACCATGCTTACACAGCCTGCAGAACTGTGAGCCAATTAAACCTCTTTTCTTTATAAATTAACCACCTCTATCTCTATCATCTCTATCTCTGTCTCTATCTCTCTATCTCTATATTTATCTCTATCTCCATCTACCTTTCTCTATTTTTCTCATAAATTGTCCAAGCTTTGAGCAATGCTCATTGTCTCTACTTCAAATTATGCCCTAAATCAAGCTTATCCAATTGGCAGCCTGTGGGGTACATTAAGCCCAGGATGGCGTTGAACGCAGCCCAACACAATTTCATAAACTTTCTTAAAACATTTTGAGAATTTTTGGTGTTTTTTTTTTTTAGGACGTCAGCTATAATTAGTGTTAGCGTATTTTACATGGGGCCCAAGACAGTTATTTCAGTGTGGCCCAGGGAAGCCTAAAGATTGGACACCCTAAGTTCTACTATTCTCTTCCTCCAGTATCACCTTAGTACAGATTCCTCTTATGTCTTGCATGTCTTGCAACTTCCTAACTGGTTCCCCAGATGTACTTCTATGTGCTTTCTCTTTATTTTTCACATAGCAAGCAGAGTGCTCTTTCTCCAACTTAGATGTATTATTTCACTTTCTTAGGTGGCCTCTCATCCCACTTAAAGTTCAGCCTCCTAAACTCAGCCTGCATGTCTTTGTCTGCCCAAGCCCGTCTTTCCCTTATCTTGCTTCGGTCACTCTGTTTTAGTTATCTTTTCTGCATAATGCCAAGTATCGTCCTATATCAGAGTCTTTGCAATTGATGCTTTTGCATTTGAGAAATACGGTTCTCAGTTGAGAGAGATAAGTTCACTCAGGCCTCTGTTCAAATGTAACCTCCTCAAAGATTCCTTCCTTGCCCATCCTTTGACTGCAGTCATTCACCCTTGACAATAACTTTTTGTCTACATAGCTCTTACTTTTATTCATAACATTTATTACTTCTCAAAACATGTACACATTTATTCTTCATAGTAATAAGTCAGTTCAAAATATAATGTGAGGTAATTTATTTAGTTTGTTTCCAAGTCCACCTCAGTGAGATCCTAGTATACAGTAAAAATTCAAATATTCATTATATTAATGAATGTATGAATTAATAAGGGATTGGATACTTATATTTGGATAAATTTCTGTAATGAGATTCAATGCCATCTTTATACAATTGTTCCTGGAAATGGCCAGGGAAGAGAATCACTTCATAAAATATTATCATCACAATTATACACAATCTATATCTTCAATTTTTGTGCTTCTTTGACTTTCCAATTTTTGAGGAAACATGTTACTTTTTAAAAAATATCTGTATACTTTAGATTATTATATTATTCTTCAATGTTTGCCTAAACATTTGTAACAAGAGTCTGGTTGAAATAGCAGATCACTCCATACTTGGCAATTAGTCTGCTGCAAAGACATATTTTCTAATTGCTCTTTAGGTAAAATAAAGCAAAAATATAGTTTTTTCTTCATGCAGAGTGTCTAATTAATTTATTTTTATTATGTTATATTCTAATATTTCTTAATTAGACGTGTGCTCTATCTAATTCTAAATTTGGATTAGTAGCTCTACTTTAGCACATGGCATTTGTTGTCTTGATTGTATTTAAGTGAGAGAGACAAAGTAGACTACAGTCAGAGTTATAGTAAACCAAAACTTCAATGCTACCTGAGAATAATACAATTATATAATTGAGGTTCTGTCATAGATGTGATTTTAAAAAGAATTATTTGCATTATGTGTTCATCCTAATTAAAAAAACACAATTGCTTCTCCTTCTTTCTTTATATTATGCAATTTAATAAACTTAGCTTACAAAATCCACTCTAAGTGAAATGGATAGTGGAGTAATATTTTATTCATATCAGTCAGGGTTTCTGAACTTCAGATGAGTGATATAGTGATATTTTGGGCTAAACAATTTTTTGTTGGGAGATGAGATGTGGCTGTCCTGTACATTGCTTGGCAGCATTCTTGGCCTCTCTCAAAGGATGCCAGTAGCAACCTCCCACCCTTACTCACCCAGCTGTGAAAAGCAAAAATATATCCAGATATTCCAAATATCCCCTGTTGAGGAATCACTTTGAGTTGTAAATGACAGATATACAAAGAGGAAAAGACAACAATAACAGTAAATCCAGTCAAAGTTTCATTTTGGAAGAAGTAAAATAAGTGCTTATTTATAAATATCTTATGTGTAATTTGCAGTCATGAAAATTGAAAATATTAGCATTGAAGCACTTTACTGACCTTCCAATGTTTATGACTTATTCATTTATAATTCGTATGCACATAGACATGCTCATTCCACTTAAAATGGGCTTCAATTCACAGAAAAGTGCACTTTGGTTCTATAATTCAGCTTTTCTTCAATTAAAAGAGATGTCTGAAATTTACTAGTCTCCCATCGAGTCAATATAGCCATTAAATAGACATTTTATTTTCCATTTTCTCAAAATAAAATGTCAATGAAATTAGTTTAATTATGCAGTACACTGATATTTGAGCATTTTATCATCTTGCTTGCTTGCTTTTTATTTAATTTAGTTTTACTGCAACACAGGCCACAACCTGTACTTTAGCATGGAACGAGTTCCAGTTCCTCAGAGGCACTTATTTTTTTTCTTATTGTAAGCCTGTCACATTCATTTGTACACCAAATGCTTATTTAGGATAGAGGATTTTGCTTCTTACATTTTGGGCTAAGCTGATAAGAATTGAATATATTTTTTTGCCTGCTAGCTTGCTTTCAAGGAAGATTAAGAACATAGAAAACATGTTTAATGTATTTTAGCTGAACTCAGGAATCGAGTCAACTGAATCTCAGATATATCCTGTGTTTAAAGATTGCCTCACTCCATAACAAGTATTGATTTAGTCAGAGAAAGACCTCCCTCTGACCAAGTTAGAAAATCTTGTAGAGAATAGAAGAGAATTAAGATGAGGAAAAAAAATCAAATTGTGTTACTGGGAGAGAATCCAAATGATTATATAGAATTCCATTTCACTTTTTAAATTCCAATTTGAAGCACAGAGAGATTGAACAGCATACTAAATGACACACACAGCTAATTAATTGTAAAGCAGGAATTTGAAACATTTTTCAAAATCATAGGTCACCAATTCCCACAAACCCCAAAGGGAGGTTGGGGTAAGATTCATTGTAGTATAGTTTTAATTTCAGTCATTAAAGGCATAGGCAAATACTTGGAAGGAAATTCCCCAGATAAATTTGCACAACCTTAAGTGATCAAGCTATTGACATGACTTAGTAAAATTACAGGAATACTGCTAATCGGACACAGTGGCAGGTCTAATAAATAAAGTGTGAGGACTATATGCTTATGTTAGTTTTTAATTTACCTAAAAACTGTCTTCCCTGTAACACTAAGAGAACTTTGAAAATGCTTTTAAAAGGAGTTAGCCAGCTTCCTTTAGGCAGACAGTAAAGAAAGCGTCCCCAGAGAACCTCCGACCTGCCCCACAGTGCTTACACCAGATGTTTTGTGCAGATAAGGGAACTTGCACGGGGGCTTACCTAAACATGCTGGCAGTGGAAAATTCCGTTTCTTAGCACATGCGCAGTAGGGAAAATAAATCAATATGGAGCAGTTCAGTCTAAGGGCCTGCATGCCCACTGGAAGGATGGGTTGGAGCTGCCAGGAATTCCCACCTTAAGCCCCAGTATTCAACTGTGAAGGGGGCAGCCAGCTTTCAGGACTCTTGTCTTTGCTGACTGCTTCCCTTTCACTTAGTAAATTCTACTCGACTCACTCTTTGATGTCAGCAAGCCTAATTCTTCGTGGTCATAAGAAGCCAGACCTAGCTGAGCTAAGAAGCAAAAATCCTGCATCACGTTTAAACTCTTTTAAACTAATTAAACTATTATGTAAATTAGATATATAAATGCATATATAGATACGTACAAGTCTCTATATGTGTGTACATATATACTTTTATGAATGTAGCAGTACATGAATTCCATTATGGCTGAATTAAATTAAATTATGTTATGTGATTTCTTCCAGTTCTATAATATTTTGTATATCTAAAAGTAATTTCTTTCCACACTAAAACTCTATAGTTATTCCATTCAAGTTTTAGTCTAATGAATTTAATTTGGAAATTTTATTACTTCTCTTTAGAGTGAAAGGGAACTGTACAACTTTTAGAATACCTAGATGTCTTCTGTTTCCTTTGAGCTTCTAATTGCTTTTAGGTTTATCACTCTGCTTTGAAAAAACTAGGTTTCCATTGGATTTGGAATAAAATTGAAAATCCCCATTGTCACTTATGTTATTAATTTGTTAATTTTCAAAGCCCATATTTTCCACTTCCCTCAGGATCTTCATTTGCAATGGCTGTCTTTCTGTTCTACTGTGCCAAGCCTTTTCCTCCTTCTTTATGTGCACTTGCTCCTTTATCTCATTATCATCTTGGAGGTCTTAATGTAAATGTCACCTACTCAGAGAGCATTTCCTATATCAACAGAAAATAATTAGTGAGAAAATGGGAAGTTTATTTTGGTTTGCGAGCTACAAATTTCAAGATTACTCTTTGAATGGCTTTGTTTCTTGAGCTGCATGTCAATGACTTTGATGTTTTTCATCCAAATTACCCAACAATTCTGGGTAATAAATTATAATACATAAGAGAATTTGATGTGATACCAAAAACCGAATCAAAGTGAAACCGTACATTTACTGAAATGAAAGCTGTAGTTTCTTCTAATCATTATTACATAAATGCACGTTGCTTTTAAGTAATTCAGATAAAATCATTATTAATTCTTTAACCAAATATTATCAAATCTAGAGAATAAACAATTATTCTGAGATAAATGCCATGTGAATTTATGACAGGTGTTCCAAAATACTATTTTCCTTCTTGATATCAGAAATTATGAGCTCCAAAAATATTTATTCTGTGAGTAGAAAGCTTCCTATATGTATAGATGACTTTTATGACTCAGTTCCATTTATTATTTTGCTATTCAAGTAACACATTTATGTTTGCTCAATGCATTTTAAGTTTTTAATGAGATAATAGGACCCAAAATGTTACTAGGTACTTAAAAATGCTAAAATATTGAACAGACTTTTTTTTACTTTTAATAATAATTGTAGTAATATATAAATTAATTTTAGCCAAATATTTCTGTGAATTAGTATATTAACTTACATCTATTGCTTTAAAATAATAAGAATGCTAATACTAGTTTGTTAACTGTGCAAAATATATAAATAGAAGTACTTAGAGAGCTGCCTATTGATGTTACTTAAATACAATGATAGTATTCCCTTAATATTTTCTCTATTGCACTTCACCTGAAATTTTGGCCTTTGAAAAGTATTTTAAGATTAAGATGCTACTTTCAAATCATTCTATATGAAATGCAAGTAAGTGACCCCAAAATGTTTTATATTTAGAATTAAACAATATCTTGAGAATATGCTATATGATAGCTATTATGATTGATCCTTTCAAATAAATTTTAACATTAATATTATCATACTTGAAACAACCCATTATGAATTAGGTATTATTTTTTCCCATTTATAGAGCTTATGAGATCATGCAGTGTAAAGATGGAGAGTCAGAAACTAAAAACAGAACTTGTGATTACAAGATCATTATTCATTTATTAGTGCAATACTCAATATTGAGAAGTGAGGCATCAGGTAGAAACAACTATTATTTATCAGACTGAAAAAACTAAGATTATCTCTAACATGGAATGCTACAAAGGAGGGGAGGCACAAGTGAGGCACAGAACTGTAGAAATATAGGAAGGTGTTTTACTTGGATTAAAGTTGCCCAAACAAACATGACATAGGTCAGAACTTTTTGGACCATGAATAAATAAAAATGCAAGTTGTTCCCCCATTGTCAGCCACCTTTACAGACCCTTCATCAAAGCAGAATTCCAGGCAATACAACTTGACTATGTGTTTCATTAAAATCCCAAAGGAAGGTAAGAAGCACTTTCCCCATATTAAATTATCAAAAGCAAAATCTGTTTTTAATCAAAGTATGCAATTTAAATCTACAAACTTGAAATCATCATTGGACTATCACTAGTTAGACTATTTATCTTTATATCTATAAATTTGAACTTTTAATTCAAGCATTTCATGTCTTGAAAATAGGTATAAAACTAATTTTTCTAGTGATCAACTTGATAGCTATGTATTTTAAACTACTGACATGATTAAGAATTGTTGCTATTTATTCTAGAATGTACCTTTTTCACTACCAAATTAACACTTCTAACTGGAGTAATGGGGATATTCTGACAAGCACTGGAATTCTCAGGTTTATGCTTATTGATTTTGCAAAAGTAAAGCATAACACATAAAACTAGTCAGGTGATCTTTGACAATGGAACAAAAACAATACAGTGGAGCAAAATAGTATTTTCAACAAATGGTGTTGAAATAACTAGACATCTACATACAAAAATAAATAAATCTTTACACAGACCTTACACCCTCCAGAGAAATCAACTCAAAATAAAAGACCTAAATGTAACATGCAAACCTATGAAACTCTCAGAAGATAATGTAAAAGAAAATCTAGATGACCTTGTGTTTGGCAATGACTTCTAGATACAAAAACGAAGGCACAATCCATGAAATAAAAAATTAATAAGCTGGACTTAATTAGAATTAAACATTTTTGTTCTCCAAAACAAGAAAGAAAACAAAATACTTTCAAAAGAACAAAAAGAAAAGCCAGTGACTTGTAGAAAGTATTTACAAAAGCCTTATCTCATAAATAATTATCTAAAATATACAAAAATCTTATATAATCAACAGTAAAAAGTAAACTGATTAACAGATACATCAAAGACCTTAATAGATACCTCGCCTAAGATATACAGATGACAAATAAACATATGAAAAGCTGCTTGATGTATGTTATCAGAAAAATGTAAATTAAAGCAATAGCAAGATACCCCTACACACCCATTAGAATGGTCAAAATCCAGAAAAGTGACAATACCAAATGCTGGAAAGAATGCGTAACAACAGGAACTTTCATACATTGCTAGTAGGAATTCAAGCTCTACAGACACTTTGGAACAGTTTTGCTCCTTATTATAAAACTAAACATTCTCTTATTGTATAATCTAATCATTGCACTCTTTGGTATGAAGTCAGATTAGATAAAAGCTTAGTCCACAAAAAAGACCTACACACTGAAGTTTATAGCAACTTTATTTACAACTGCCCAAACTTGGAAGCAACCAATATGTATTTTAAAGGTGAATGAATAAATAAACCGTTGTACATCCAAACAATGAAAAAATTATTTAGTGCTGAAAAGAAATGAGCTATCAAGCCATGAAAATACATGGAGGAAACTTAAATATCTATCAGCAAATGAAATAAATTAGTCTGAAAATGCTACACACTATATGATTCTAGTTGTGTGGCATTCTAGAAAGGTAAAACTATCAAAACAGTAAAAATTCAGTAGTTGCCACAGGTTGGGGGTGAAATTGAGATGAATTGACAGGGATCAGAAGAATTTTGGGGCTGTGAAACTACTCTGTATGATACACTGGTGGATACATGCCAGTATAAATATCCAAAACAGAGAATGTATGACATTGAGAGTGAACTCTCATGTAAGCTATACACCGTGAGTGATGATGATGTATCAGTGTAGGTTCATCGATTGTAACAAATGTGTACTGTGGTGGGGGATGTTGATAATGGGGGAGGCTATCAATATGTGGGATATACAGGGAATCTCTGTACTTTCTGCTTGATTTTTCTGTGAACCTAAAAACTACTTTTTAAAAAGTGTTACCTATTGAAGTGCCTACATAACAGCTGGACACTCATCCTGTTTTGTGCCCAATGCAATGCCCATGGAACATACACTTCCTACTCAGCTTTAACTCTGCTTATTTTTAGGGAACAGGATGTCTATGGTCAGAGGTTCCTTCTTATACAGCTTACTGGACTGCTGAAGAATCTAGCTTCATTATAACCCAATTTTCATACTAAATGACACTCCCAGACACACCATGACAGTTGACAATCACCACATCAATGACCTGAAGGGAACAACAAAAAAAAAGAGGCAGCTCTTTGATTCCAAAAAAAATCTTCACCCCTTCTCAAGAAAAAGCATGAATTTTCCTCCTCTTGCTCCGAATGCCCATACCCTGTACTAAGAATATCCTATATCTGTAACTTCCAGAAGTGCAAGAGCTGCGAAGTTAATTTATGAGCTACACTCTCACTTATCCAAATCGTTGGCCATTGAATAAAGCTTGCAGTGCTTGATACTCACTGTCCATTTCTGGTATTGATTTCATGACATCAAATGGAAAAGTTACCACAAAAAAGGAGCTCTTTCCCATTTGTTGTCATGAAAAAAGTTCATTAAAAAAAGTAAAGCATTTCTTTAGCATATGAAATTCAATGTCTTCATAAATCTACTTATTGTCTTAACTATGTTAAGCATTGCAAGACTAACAATTAATTTTTAAAAACCCCATTTGAACCAAATAATTTCTTCATCTTTTCTTTAATGTTGTATAATCCATTGAAACTGAAGAAAACTTTATATATCTCTTGCCTTAATTCTTTAATAATTAGATTTTTAGATAGTATACCCATTAGTCACAGCAAGAAAATTGACCACAACAGGCTTGGTTCAACAAGTTTCATTATCTTTTCAGTCCATTCAGAAGCATTATGGAATGGTTTATCAAGATAACTTTGTATTTTCTTAAAGTAAAATGATAAGAGTATTATTATGGTATTTTTCAAGAATGTACCAAGAATAATTTTGCAAACAATTCCCAGTAAGCTCTTGCTTTTTTACATATTCTACTTTGTCTTAGGTTACTGTCACCAAGTAAGTTTTAGTGGCCAACATCAATATGGGTGTAATGGGCAGGTGACAAAAAGCTTATACAATTAAAACTAAAATGACATTTCTGAAGAAACACCAAACTGAAGTTAGAAAATAAAAATAAATGTTAATATGCTAAAATAAGAGCGAAAAAATTAGCATAGAGAAATAAAACAAAACTTTTTTTCAGAATATAAACAAAATGAGTAAAATACCAAGTGGTGTTTGGATGTATTGGAGCACTGTATCACTTGATTTTATCCATTCTTAGGTTCTTCTCAGGAAGTCCTAGACTTAACCTCAAATTATCTTTGAAATATTCTTAAGCTTAGAACACCCTCCACTCTTTCCTGTATGCTTCCATTTGCATTATCCCATTTGTTTACCTTAAATATAACTGAAATTTGGCTTTCATTCCTCATTGATCTTCACCTTCTGACAGATCAGATGGCATTCCTCTGCCTGACTGAGTTCTCTCCTTAAAAAGGAGAGGAATTCTCACAATGGTTTTCCTGATATTGCCCTCCATCACTTTCTGTAATTTACAACATAACCTTGAAATAAATATATATAGCATATATGTGCCCTGACACAATTGCGTTATTTGTAATAGTATTTGTAATTGAATGTAAAATATTTTGTCAAGTATAATATCTTCCCTGCAAAGCAATATATAGAACCTCCAAATGTATTTTCCCTATATACATCTTTAAAATTCAGCATGAATTTTCAATGCCCGAATTCTTAGTTCAATTTCTAAGCAGTAAGTGAGATGAGATGGTCTAGTCATTTAGAAATCTTGGGGAATAATAGATGAATGATGTACTTTAGCATTTTTTTCTAATTAATGCACTATATTATGTAAATTATTATAATCATGTTAGCTAAAATGGCATTGAAAGTAATGCTGAATTGATCACATGCTGTCCCCTTGTGTAATATTTTTTCACATTTTCTTAGTATGATCATCTGATAATGATTTTTTTATTGAGTCGAAGAAATTATTTACTGGTCTCATGTACATCCTTGGAAAGTATGTGAGCCCACCATAGATTACAACTTTGCCCAGTGTATTTTTCTAAAAGCTTTAGCCCTCTTCTTTTTGACCTTTTGGAAGGAGTAATTCTCTGATAACCATATTTCTCTTTTTAAACATTTTTCTTCTTGAAAGCTTAAAAATTATCTTGCAATCAAAACAGATAATACTCTGGTTGAAGAACTATAAATAAGATCAAAACAAATTAACAATTAGATAATTGTTTGGGTTCTAATGAGTATTTCCTTTTAAGAGAGGAAACACTGCATTGAAAATATGAGTTTAACCTTTATACAAAGAATGGTATTCAAAATGCTATTAAGTCATTAACTTTGGCAAATAGGCATTTAACCTTTGTCAAAATTCAACAGTGTTTAACCTTTGTGTTTAAAATAGTGCTTCCATTAGGTATGCTTCAATTGCTGCAGATCAAATAGGAAGCAAGCTGCCTCTTGACCTGAAATTTAAACTAATCCTCATGTGACCTTTGCAGGAATTGAAACTAAAGTTTATTGAACTTTATCTTAAAAGAACAGGGTTTTTGTGTTGTTTTTGTTTTTGTTTTGTTTTTAAGATTTGCAGGCCTTTGCATATATCTCACTTCCTGCCGGGTGAGGACAATTCCAAAATACCGCAAGGAAAAGCTGTAGCTGTTGTATTTGCATTTTTTTGGAGGCTGCAAACAAAGACAATTCTCTTGAGAAAGTATGTTTTAACAGTATTTCTAGGCAAATTGTGAAAATTCAGGAGATTCAGATTAACATTTATACTTTGGCTTATGGAAAAGTACAATTCTAATGTCTTCCCATTTACTCACTGTTAATTTACAGTCATGGAGGAGAAAAGACATAATTTGATTTACCTATTATGGGCACACCAGTTGTGTAGAAAGCATTATTTCAAATCAAAAAGAGCTATTTTCCTCTAACCATTTGCGTCAGTCACTGTTAGTAATCCACTGGTACATTTCAAGTAATTTTCCTCTCTAATTAGAGCACACAGCTCTATCTTCTGTGTTTTCTACAACAGATGTGATATTTGCAAGCATCTCAAGGGAAGATGTATTTTTCTGAAAGATGCTTACCTGCACAACCAAAAGATTTTTGAGGAGCCGCTGAAAGTCTGGACTAAAAAGCACAACTTTCCATAAATAAGAACAAGTGGAAAATGAGTGAACTAATTCCTGGTGTCTTTAATTGCCTTTTTCCTCTAGTGAGCAGATCTTCAAATAGACATTAGGAGCTATAAAGTGGCCTTCCAATGTAAAATCCCAAAGAATAAATTATAGGAGAATATGTTTCCATTTTAAAAGAAAATGTATCTTCCTTTCAGAATGTGTCTCTGTAGTCTAGTGTTTGCCATTGTAGTGAGATCGATTATTTTACTTGCACTTACATATTCTAAAAGTTTTATATACAAGTTTCCCAAACCTTCAATTTCCAGACAGAGAAAGCAATGCCTTAGAAGGAAATAACTCATAGTGTAAAACTAGAAAGTGTGTACCAGTCAGCACCAGCTCTAAAGTTTTCAAGTAGGTGAAGTTAGTGTTGAACATTTAGTGGCCTGCATCTTCTGGGTACCTGCTTCTCTCAATTTCTAGTTCTTTTAGGTTTAATTAATGTCCATTTGAACCTGCTTTTCCACTGTTAGTTAATTAAAAACTATAAATTCCAGAAAGGTTGGCACATGGGTATTTCCAATAACTAGAGCAATACCTGTGACTCGGAGAAGGAAAGCCCCCAAATTGGGGCTTAGCCTAGGAGAGTTATTTGCTTCCCCCAGGAAAGAATTCCGTGTGAGATGATAGTGTTAAACAGTAATATTTTATTGAACCATAGCTGTTCCTTACAGAGCAGGGCTACCTCACAGGCAATGCTATCTACATCTGATAGCTGTTGTATTTATATCCCCTTGTACCCATGTTTAATTAGATACAAATTAAGGGGGGTGTAATGCAAAATGAAGAGGTGGATTCTTTAGAACTTTCTAGTTACAGGGCAGTAACTTCCAGGGCACTGAAAGGGCTGGTAACTTCCAGGTTGTTACCACAGCATTTGTAAACTATCATGGCACTGAAGGGAATATCATGCTAATGAGCAATGAGGGCAGTTAGAGATTGCTTTCATCACCATATAATGGCTCCTGGCAGTTTCTTTACTTCATCCTGTCAGGATCGAGAAATAAGTCCTGCCAGTCTTCTACCTCATGCCCTCCTTAAAGATGAGATACTCCTCTTTAATCTTAAAGGGGCTCCAGAAGGTCAGAGGTCTGCTCTATAACTGCTTCCTGCTGATATTATGGGTGTAGGCTGTGCCTAGCATTAGGGAGCAAAAATCTATGGATACCTGATCTAAGAGGCTGAAATGCAGGATATTTTTATTCTCCAGGTTAGAAGATGGGATAAGTTGGAAGACTTATGCCAGAATAGTCTTCATATAAATTATTGTAGTCTAGAAGACACAAACTTTACTATGAGGTTAAACAAACAAGGAACAAAAATTAGTAATAATAGCTATTGAAGATCTTAGGAAAGATAAAAATCAAGTGAGAATAATATAATAGGTGTGGTTTATTACTGCACACACTCATCCTTGCCATGTTATTTATTTGTGTGTTTGCAAAGCAACAGCTTTAAGTTTCCTAGCATTTACAAGTGTGTATTGTGTCCTGCTCTTAACACCTGTGGGGACTCATAAGAATTAGGTTTAACCCTGGACAGGTGTACCCAGCCTGTGATTCCCTGAAGTTTAACAGCAGTGAAGGTATTTAATAATACCTGATAGGGGCCTTTCTATTTTATTTATAGTTGATCCTTAGGGGATCCTTCTTTTTAAGACTTAATAAGACTAAGTCTTCTTGTTGAATAGGGGAGCTATTCTTTTCCTTTGTGCAAAAGGGCAATATTTTATTTTTGTAATTTTGAAACACATTTTGAACCTGGCCTAAATTTCAGGTGGGGCATAGTGAAGAATGTCAATCCACTCTTTCCTGTCATGGCCTTAGATTTTCAGAGTTTTTTTGGGATTCACTTTGGCCAAGGGATTTCCATTAAACATTCTAGACCAGATGGGAATGGAGATAGGTAGGCACTCATTAGCCCTTAAAACTCTTTTAGGCAATATAAGAGCCAAAAACTAAAAGCCAAAAATAAGGTATACAGCAAGAAATATTAAGAGTATAAATCAAGTTATACTGATACTGAAAGAAGATATTGCTTTTATAGACCTCTATGATAAAATATTTTAGCATCAGGTTATAGTAATGTTTAAAACTGGAGAGAAAATAGTTACAGGAGCTGACACAAAAGGTCGAGGAAAGAGTTATCAACTCAGGCCTTCTCAAAAGGAGAAAGAGCTGAAAGCAGTGACACAGAGCAACAGTTGAACTTCTGAGATACAAATAAGACAAGCTTTAAAAGATGCCAATTATAATATTAAAAGCAAAATTTCTTATAATTTAGCAAATCAGTCCCATAAGAGAATTTTATTTTAGCATGTAGAGCATTCTTTAGAAAGTCATTATAAACAATTTCCTTTTAATTAGAGCTAGCTTAATCACACACAACATTTCTTTCATAAATTCCCTTTACCAGTGTTATCATGACTTACACCATCTATGACATGCTTGGACTTTCTGACTTGTCCTGTAATACATTTATTTCTATGTTTATGTTTTTTCTCTATTTACTGGTTGTTAACTGCTTTTTAAAATTACTAGTAATTCTACAGTAGGACAAAAATTTGTAATACAACATCCTTTTTATAAATACAATTATTCTTTCTTTATATTTTGTCTTCAAAAAATACATCTTCTATCTATAACTTCCTTTACATCTCTCTTTTCTACTAACTTGTTCCTTTATATTTTGAATCTCCCCTTTAATAACTTCGGAATTAGATAAAAACTTTTCTTATTCCCAACAAAGAATACATATTTTTGGCACATTTTATATAAACTTCTGAGACAAGAAATTCTGAACTGCCTATCAGATACTGGCATTTTATAGATGAGAATCATTCTACAGCTTCAAGATTTTAAACCACATGAAAGCTCACCATTTAAAGACATTTTAATTATTCTGAAGCTCACAAACATCAGTGTTTTACCTAGGTAAAAATTAGAGTAAAATTTTAGAAGACACCACATTCCCTTCCAACTAACAAGTTTAAACTAATCTTATTTGCTTAATTTATGAGCACTCCTTTATTTGTATGCCAATTTGATAGCATGCTAGACACAACACATATCATACAAATGAAGTGACCTATACAAGACAGCTGTATCCAAGTTATTTACAAAATTGAGACCTGTCTACCTGGCAAAATTTTGTTTTCCCTGATAAGTATGAAAGTCAGGAAGAGTCAGAAAAGGAGATCCCATACTACCAAACAAGTCAGGCCACTGAAGTTCATTCTGGGTAATAAAGTGAGACCCCATCCTTAAAAAATAAATGAATTAAAAAACGATGACAAAATCAGCGCAGGCTGAAAGAAAATGAATCAGCATAAGAAAATGATTTTTATTTACCTAGAATGTCACGAAATTGTCTCCATGTTTCCTTAGCTTGACTAGACATTAGACAGGCTTCTTCCTGACCCAAGACCAACTCCCTTTGCTTAGAGCATTTAATTTGGAAAGGTTGTCACTGTAAATTCTTTCCTGATCCTTTTTGAGATGTATGTAATGTCTTAAGGAGCTAAGAACCATCCTTTTGAAATGAATTATCAAGAGAGAACTCCTATCTCCTTGTCTCTGTAAAAGACTAGAAGCCTAACTTTGATGGATTCTTATTAGTAAACATAGATGACCTAATCACCATGGACAACATTTGCAAGCTCTAAATTAACAGGACATGTTGTACACATTCCATTAATCAGCCTCCAGTTGACATAATGACTTCTGTAACATAGTTTTTCATCAGTTTACTCTGGCAATTTATAAACCAGCTAAGCTTTGTTCTCATGAAGTTGAGTTCAGACTGAGTTCTGGCCTCTCCTCTTGCAATAACCTCAATTAACATCTTCTTTTCTTGTTTAAATTTATCTGGTACAATTTTTGCTTTGAATGTCTATATATGTAATTAAGGGATACTGTTTTCACTGAGATAAATGCCTTTGAGTTTGCAGTTGGTTTGATAATAAATTAGAGAATATGTTTAAACCATCTTAAATGGTGTTTATTGATTTTAGTAAAAACATTTTAGAATGTTGATCGAATTCTCAACAACTAAGGGGTTTTTGCTTTTTGTTTTTTTGTTTAGCTTGTTTTCCTTAAGAGCAATTGTTTACCCAAAAGTGCCCCCAGACATGGATGTATAAGAAGACTTCACCATGTGGAAGTCATGGTTGCTTGGACTTGGAAGGATGCTTAACTTGAAATAGACCAAACAGATTCTCTCTTCCAAAATAATTTTTTAAAAATAGAAAAATATTTAGGTCTATTGGCACTAGAATAAGATTCATAACTTGTAAAACAAACTTTTTGAAATATCGGCTAAATATAATACACCACAGACCAAATAGAAAAAATAGGAAGAAGTCATAGGGAGTTGGCATAAAATTTATTTGATGCATGGAACTCTTCAGCAATGGTTTCATTTAGAAGAGTTAATCATTAAAGGCCATGCTAATAACCCAACCTAGGAACAAGAGTTAGAGATCAATATATATTCTAGAACGAACTGATATTGCCCCACTTAGCTCAGTCATGGTGACCAGATTGGAGTTGAAGTAATGTAGTAATGCAGTAGTACTTTCTTTATCTTGACTCCAGTTGGAGACTAAGAAGGGAAAATTTCTTAAGCAAGACAACTTAACAACTATGTAATTGGACTTCCAAGTGTAATTATATGGATTACCTAAAGCTTGGCTATAAACAGTGATCTAAGGTTAGCATAACTCTTTAACAACATGGGATTCTGATACAATATTTTAAATAGATTCAGAGAGAATATGTAATGAGAGAAAGTTTCCAAACAGCTGGCTGCCAAAGCAAGTCCCCAGCCCTTTTCTTCACTTTCCTTGGGGAAAGAAAGGCTGACTCATAAAATAAAGAATGTACACCCAATCCTCCCACTTAGGTGCCAAGGAGATTTAAATAGTGCCCAAGCAAGCAGATAAGAGTTTTTGGGACAAATGGTAAGCCCAGAACAAGATAGATGGAAAAAACATTATTTTTTTTTTTTACAAAACACACAAATATATTTTCAATAGCAGCATATTCTTCCATGTTACAAATTTGCTATAATTTACTAACCCATTCTCCTATATAATATGTCATTTATATTTTAATGGCTTTTGTTTGCTTATTCTATTATTAAAAGAATAATAGAATAATAGAATATTCTATTATATAATAATAGAATATTCTATATTATTCTATATAATAATATAGAATATTCTATAATAATAGAATTATTAACCAAATAATAGAATAACAGAATGCTGTATTGAATGTACTTATACGTACATCTTTGCACTATTCTGATTTTTTTTGGGGGGGTATTGTTCCAAGAGATAAGTTGGCAAATAAAAAGTGCTACTGCTTTGAATTATTGATACATATAGACAAATTGCCTTTTAGAAACTGCTTTTCACCATCAATATAGCAGAATGCCATTTTAAAAATTCAGTATTTATAAGCACCATGTTTATTTCAAACATGACACTAGGTTCTAGGTTTGGATGCAGAGATGATGAAGAACAAGATAGAAACAGTGTTCCCTGGGACCTTAACCAGCCATGAGTAAGCGGGAGATTTTTTGTGTACAGAAAAATAATGAAAATAAAATGGAGAGTGTTGTTTAGGATAAAATAAAATTATTAAAGAGCCACCATATTTGCTATACATCAGGACTATACACATTCTGCCAATTACTCCTCCTCACAATAACTGTCATCTATCACCACCAGCATTATACAGAGATACAGGTCCTTGCTAAGCAATTCCAAGGGATATGTTACACATTCTTCTGTGTGGACTAATAGATAATTGCAGGTTCTGTTTGTGAGAAA
Source organism: Hylobates moloch (assembly GCF_009828535.3). Lineage (NCBI taxonomy): Eukaryota > Metazoa > Chordata > Mammalia > Primates > Hylobatidae > Hylobates > Hylobates moloch. The sequence goes on from NW_026652305.1 coordinate 1,540,760, forward strand.
ATGTCATTTCCACAGAGAAATTGACCAACGCAATGCAACCCATGGTGAACCAACAGGGAACTTGATGAAAATTACGCTTCTCTTACTCTCACAGAAGAAAAGGGCTATCATTTATTTATGTAGACAGGGATTTTCCTTTGAGGGAAATGTAAAGATCAAAAATATTATCCAAGGTTATTATCTTATCCTGTCAAAAGAAGGCCCTCTATACATAAAATTAAGAATTAATTCATTCAAATAACAATTTATTTTAACTATCAATAATGTAATACAACTAAATATATGAGTAAAAAGAAAAAAATTATATTTAAAACTATTAAAGTGGACACAGTCACCTTGTATACTCATACCGGAATAGGTATTACATGATGTCTTGGTATGGATTCTCATTCCATGCTGGACATTTGCTGCAAGTATATGCATTTCAGCCATTAGACATCAGTGAAAACAGGCTTAAAATTAATGAGGAGCATTGGAAAGCCTTGCAGACTGAATTGCTTTCATTGTTTCCCTTAGTAATCTAATAAGAATCAATATTTTTAAAAAACACATTACTAATGGACATGCCACAAATGTATAAGAAAGGCAAATGATAAGTAAAATTAATAGTGTGATATATTTAGAAACTGGGTAATTGCAATGTGGAAGTGATCAACTTAGGATTTTTTGTCAGCTGAATTGATATATAATTTTTTAAAAACTGCATATATTTAAAGTGTATATGTTTTGACATTTGTATATGCCTGTGAATTCACTACCATAGTCAAATAAATGAAAATACCTGTCACACACAAAATATTCTTTCTGCTCCTAAATATTACCTTCTTCCTAATCCTTCCTGCTCCCTTTCACCTGTCCCAATACAAGTACCCATCTGCTTTCTGATGTTATAGATTAGTTTGTATTTCTTAGAGTTTTATATAAATGCAATCATATGCCACATTCTATTAAGTGGGCTTTTTCACCCAGTGTAATTATTTTTAGATTTATCCATATAGTTTAAGTTATCAAAAGCTCATTATTTTTCATTTCTGAGTAGTATTTCATTGCAAATATATGTAATAATTTATCCAGTCAACTGTTAAAGGTTATCTGGGTTATTTTGAGTTTTTGAATATTACATATGAACAATTGTGTAAAATTCTTTTTATGGACAAAGACTATTATTTCTCTTTGGGGAACAGCTACATGTAAATTGCTTGGGCCATGTGGTAAACATATATGTTTATATACTGGTTTCCTGAAATGGTAAAACTGCTTTCCAGACTAGTTGTAGTGCTATATATTCCCACCAACAACTCTAATTCCTGTATATCTCAGAGAAAACTTTTTATGGTCAGCCTGTTTAAGTTATTCTGATAGATTTATAAAATATCTCATTGTAGTTTAATATGCTTATACATAAATAATGGTCTTTTAAAATTATTTTTCTTTTTTTCTTAACCTTTATTTTAGGTTTGGGGTAGATGTGCTTTGTTTTATAGGTAAACACATGTTACGAGGGATTGTTTTACATGTTATTTTATCACCCAGGTTAAAATTATTTTTTATATACTTACTTGATGTCAGTATGTACCATCTTCGGTGGTATGTCTGCTTCCATCCTTTGTCCATTTCTATGTTTTTTTACTCATTATTAGTTTTAGGAGACTTTCATATATTCTAGATTCAAGTCCTTTATGATATAAATTATTTTAAAATATTTTCTTCTAGTCAGTGGCTGGGCTTTTCATTCTCTTAACAATGCCTTTTGTGGACTACTCTTTTTATTTTTGCAAAGTCTATTTTATCAATTTGTTTTTTAAAGATTGCATTTTTGATGTTTAATATAATAATTCCTTGCTTAACCCATTGATATGGTTTAGCTGTGTCTCCACCCAAATCTTATCCTGAATTGTATTATAGTTCTCATAATCCCCATGTGATGTGGTAAGGACTAGGGGGAGATAACTGAATCATGGGGTGGTTTCCCCTATCCTATTCTCATGATAGTAAGTTCTTACAAGATCTGATGGTTTTATAGGGGCATTCCCCCTTTGCTGGGCACTGACGTCTCTCTTCTGTTGCCGTGTGAAGAAGGATGTGTTTGTTTTCCTTTCCACCATGATTGTAAGTTTCCTGAGGCCTCCCCACACATGCAAAACAGAGAGTCAATTTTTTTTTATAAATTACCCAGTCTCAGGTATATATTTATTAGCAATGTGAGAAATGACTAACATACACATGATCACAAATGATTTTCTATTATGTTTTCTTAGAGCATAGGTTTTTATTTAGGTATATGATCAATTTGGGGTTAATATTTGAATATGGTTCAAGATATGAATCAAAATTTGTTTTGTTATTTTTGTTTTTGTTTTATTGAATATGAATTTCCAATAATTCCACAACACCATTCATTTTTATCCATTCACCACCAAATTGCCTTTTCATCTTTGTTGAAAATCCGTTATCTTATATATGTGTGTGGATTTTTTTCTGACAATAAATAACCCTGTTTCATTTACCTATTTGTTTTTATGCCAATATTGTACTGTATTCCTTACTGAAGGCTTACTAGTTCTTAAATTCAGGTAATGAAAGATCTCTATCTTTAAAAAATATTTTGGTAATTTTAGGTTATTTGCCTATGATATGGTTAGGCTTTGTGGCCCCACCCAAATCTCATCTTGAATTGTAATCCCCTAATTCCCATAATCCCCATGTGTTAAGCCAAAGAGCAGGGTAAAGTAATTGAATCATGGGGGTAATTTCCCCCATGCTGTTCCCATAATAGTGAGTGAGTGCTCATGAGATCTGATGGTTTTATAAGGGCTCTTCCCCCTTTGCTCAGTTCTTCTCCTTCCTGCCACCTTGTGAAGAAGATGCCTTTCCTCCCTTTCACCTTTCACCATGATTGTAAGCTTCCTGCGGCCTCCCCAGTCATGCTAAACTGTGAGTCAATTAAAACTCTTTCTTTTAGAAGTTACCCAATTTTGGACAGTTCATTACAGCAGTATGAAAATGGACTAATACAGCCTATTTATGTAAAATTTAGAATGAACTTTTCAATTTCTACCATAATATATGCCGCATTTTTTTACTGTAATTGCATTGTATCTATAGGTCAATTTGGAGATATTTGATACCTTCATAATGTGTCTTCTGTCCCAAGAATGTGATAAGCCTCTTCATTAATCAAAATATCTAATTTATCTCATCAATATTCTTTCAATTTTTTAGTGCAGAGGCCTTGTACGACTGTTGTCAGATTTATTTTAAAATTTTTTCATATTTTTTATATTTTCTAAGTGATATTAAAATTTCAAGGTTTGAATTCACATTGCCAGTATATAGGAATACAACTGATTTTCAAACTCACATATTAGTGTAGTAGTTTTTTTGTATAGTTCACTCATTTTTCTATAGAGGCAATTATGTTATCTGAGAATTAAGACAATTAAAATTTTTTCTTGCTAATTTGAATGTCTTTTTTTTCTTTTCGTTATCTTATTGAACTGATCAAACCCTCCAATACCATGTTGAATAGAGCTGCTGAGAGCAGATATCCTTGTCTTTTTTGTGGTCTAAGGGGAAAACATCAATGCTTTCATTACCAAACATGATATTAAATGTAGGTTTTGTTTGTTTGTTTGTTTGTTTTAATAGATATCTTCAACCAATTTGTAAGGAGTTCTCCTCTTTTCTTAGTTTGTTCAGAATTTTTATCAGGTTTGATGTTTGATTTTTCCAAATAACTTTTCTGCCTCTATTGAGATGATTACATGATTTTTGTTCTTTGGTTTGTTACCGAAGTCAAATACATTGATTACATTTCAAATACTTAACAAACCTTGCATACCTAGGATAGATTCCACTTGGACAGGATATTTTCTTTTAATGCCTTCTGAATTTAATTTGCTAAGGTTATATTTACAATGTTGAATTGATTACATTAGGAATATTGATATGTGAATTGGTTTGGTATCAAGGTAATGCTGGCTTGATAAACTAAATTGGGAATGAATCTGCAAATGTCTGGAAGAGTTTTGTACTATTAGTTTTGTTTCTCCCCTAAATGTTTACATGTTATCTGTACTTGATATTTCTTACTAGCAAACAAGCTATTTTTTTATGTTTAAAAAATTTCTGCTCTTGACCCCTCTTTCTCTTCAACTACTGCTTTGTTTTGTGGCTTTCTCAGACACTTGTCTCTATTTACCTCCTCCAAATTCTTTTACTGAAGTGTCTTTGATGTGGTCCTTATTAAATTGTTATTGCTCCTTTTCAAAGAAAGTTGTGGCTGTAAATGTAAACAAAGATTTCCATGTTGCTAAAATTAATGATTATGAATTAGTCTTTTTATCAGTTGACTTTTTTAAGGACTTTATTTTTTTTAAAGAAGTTATAGGTTCACAGAAATGTTAAGAGGAGTTGACAGAGATTTTCCATATCTCCCTTGCTTCCACACATGCATAACCTCCCTCATTATCAACATCCTCCACCAGAGTGGTACATTTGTTACAACTGATGAACCTACATTGACACATCATAATAACCCAAAGCCCATAGTTTACATTATGGTTCACTTTTTTTTTTCTTTCTGAGACAGAGTCTCACTGTGTCACCTAAGCTGGAGTGCATTGGTGCAATCACAGCACACTGAACCCTCGACTTCTGAGGCATGAGCCGTCACACCTGGCCCCAACATTAGAGTTCACTCTTATGTTGTACATTCTGTAGGTTTGGACAGATAAATAATGGCTTGTGTTAATTGTAGTATCATACAGGAATCGTTCAGCATATAGTCTTTTGGTATTGTCTTTTGCTTAGTCATATGCATTTAAAGTTAACCTGTGTCTTTTCATGACTTAATGGCTTATTTCTTTTTAGCACTGAATAATATTCCATTGCCTCAATATCCTACAGTTCTTTTTTTTTCATTCGCCCACTGAAGGACATTTTGGTTGCTTCCAAGTTTTGGCAATTATAAATAAAGCTGCTACAAAACTCTATATAGAGGTTTGTGTGAAGACAAAGTTTTCAACTCCTTTGGATAAATACCAAAGAGTGCAATTGTTATGTCATATAATGAGTATGTTTAGTTTTGTAAGAAACTACCCAACTGTCTTTCAAAGTAGCTGTAACATTTTGCATTTCAGCAATGATGAATAAGAGCCCTTTTTCCTCCACAACTTCATGAGCATTTGATGTTGTCAGTTTTCCAGATTTGGGCCATTTTAACAGATGCACTGTAGTATCTCATGGTTTTAATTTACATTTTTCTGATGACATATGATGTGGACCATCTTGTCATTGCTTATTTCCCATCTGTATAATCTTCTTTAAGTAAAGTGTCTCTTAAGGTCTTCAGCCCATTTGTCAGTCAGATTGTTTGATTATTGTTGAAATTGAAGGATACATTATATATTTTAGATAACTGTCCTCTATCAGATGTGTCTTTTCCAAATATTCCCTCCCAGTCTGTGCCTTGTTTTCTTGTTATCTAGACATTGTCTTATGCAGAACAGAAATTTTAATTTCATTGAAGTCTAGCTTATCTATTTTTTTTTCGTGGATTATACCGATGATGCTATATCTAAAAAGTCATCTTCATCCCCATGGTTATCTAGATTTTCTTCCATGTTATTTCTAGGAGTTTTATTGTTTTGTGTTTTACATTTAGGTTTATTATTCATTTTGAGTTAATTTTTGTGAAGCGTGTAAGTCTCCATCTAGATTCATTTTTTTTGAATGTGGATGTTCATTTGTTTAGTAAAAAGGCTATTTTTGCTCTACTGTATTGCTTTTTCTTATTTGTCAAAGGTCAGTTGACAATATATTTATGTGGATCTATTTCTGGTTTCTCTATTATGTTCCTTTGATCTATATTTCTGTTAGTTTGTCCATACCACACTGTCTTTATTACTGAAGCTTTATCATAAGCCTTGAAGTCAGGTAGTGTCAATCTTCCGACTTTGTTCTTCTCTTTCAATATGTGCTGGCTCTTTTGCATTTTTTGGCTCTCCATATAAACTTTAGGGTTCGTTTTTCAATATTCACATAATAACTTGAGATTTTCATTGGAATTTCATTGAATCTACAACCAAGTTGGAAAGAAGTGACATTGTGTCAATATTGAGTCTTTCTACATATGAGTATAAAATGTTTCTGTATTTATTTAGATTTTTATTTCTTTCATGGGAGTTTTTTACTTTCCCTCATAATAATCTTGTGCATATTTTTCTAGATTCATATATAAATATTTCACTATTGGGAATGCTAGTGTAAGTGGTTTTGTGTTTTTGTTTCAAATTTCACTTGTTCATTGCTAATATATAGAAAAGTGATTGACTTTTGTATAATATATTAACCTTGTATCCTGCAACCATGCTATAATTGCTTATTGGTTACCAAAGCTTTTCTTAAATCAATTATTTTGAATATTCTGCATATGTGATATGTCTGCTGTGGAAAAAGACAGTTTTATTTTGTCATTTGCAATCTGCATACCTATTATTCCCTTTTCTTGTCTTACTGCATAAGCTAGTACCTCCAATATGTTGTTGAAAATAAGTAGCAAGAGGAGACATCCTTGCTTTTATCTTAGTGGGAAAGCTTCATATTCCTCACCATTAAGTATGATGTTAGCTGTAGGTTTTTTGTAAATATTATTTATCCAGTTGAGAAAGTTACACTCTATTCCGAGTTTACTGAGAGTTTTTATCTTAAATGGGTATTGGGTTTTGTAAAGTACTTATTCAGCATCGATTGATATGATTTTTATTTTTTAGCATATTGATATGAGGGATTGCATTCATTTATTTTCAAATGTTGAACTAGCCTTGCATATCTGAAAAAAAATCCCACTTGGTTGTGGTGTATAATTATTTTGATATATTATTGAATGTAGTTTGTTATTTTGTTTAGCACTTCTGTATCTATATTCATGAGACATGTTGTCTTATAGGTTTTTTTTTCCCCTGGCAATGTATTTTTATAATTTTCATACTAGGGTAATGCTAACCTTATAAAGTGAATTAGAAAGTCTTCTCTCTGCTTCCATCCTCTGAAAGGCATTGTGTAGAATTGGTATAATTTTTTCCTTAAACATTGGTAGAATTTACTAGTGAACTCATCTGGGGCTACTGCTTTCTGTTTTAGAAGTTTATTAGTTATTGATTCAACTTTTAAAAAGAGATACAGGCCTATTTGAAGTGTCTACTTTTTCGACTGTATGTTTTGGTATCTTTTGTCACCTAGGTTACCAAATTTGTGTACACAGACTTAATATCCTCTTGATGTCCATAAGATCTGAAATGATGTCCCTCTTTAATTTCTGGTATTGTAAATCGTGTCCTCTCCCTTTTTTTCTTTATTAGCCTGGCTGAAGGCATATTAAATTTATTGATCATTTTAGAGAATGAGTTTTTGGTTTTCTTGATTTTCTCCATTGATTTCCTGTTTTCAATTTCATTGATTTCTGCTCTAATTCTTATTATGTATTTTCTTCTGCTTATTTTGGACTTTATTTGCTGTTCTTTTTTTGTTTCCTAAGTGTAAACTTAGAATATTCATTTTAGATACTTTTTTTCTGATGTATATGTCCATGGTATAAATTTCATGTGTTGAATTGTCACTGCACTACCTTCACTCATCCCAATAATTTTAACAAATTGTGTTTTCATTTTCGTTTAGTTTAAAACATTTTTTATCTCTCCTGTGATATCTTCTTTGATCAATGTGTTATTTAGAAGTGTGTTTTTAAATCTCCATTTATTTTTGGATTTTCCAGTTGTCTTTCTGTTATTGATTTATAGGCTAAATCCATTGTTTTCTGAGGGCACATTGTAAGACTTCTGTTCTTTAAATTTATTACAGTGTGTTTTATGGCCCAGAATTTGGTCAGTCTTGGTGAATATTGGTTGAATTTTTAGGAAAGTTTGACCCCATTTATTAGTACCTCCAACACCAAAACTTTCTTATTCTTAAACTCATTCAGAAGCATTCAAAACTAAAATTTCACAAATAGAGACATTTTAATTAAAAAATAAATTCAAATTTAGTTGAATATTGTCAGAAGACATGTTCTGTTTTTTATGTTGTTATTTATTGTGACTTGTTTGTGGACTCTAGTATCAATTGTTAAAATGTTACATGTTTACCTTAGAGGAATATGTATTTTCTAATTGTTGGATATCAATTTTTATATATGTTCAGCTCTTCTACAACTTTACCAACATTAGGTCTTCTTGGTCTTTCATGTTTCCAAGAAGCATTGTATTAATTATAATGTATAATATATGTGGATACAATAAAATTATATATCATATAAGATTAATAATTAATTTATCAATTTGTCTTTATAGATATCTTTATATATTTTGAGACTGTGTATGCAAAGGCATGTGAATTTTGACTTTTTAATGGTATCATTAATGATTTAAATTTCAATTGTTGCATAATTACCGACTGTATCCTAATAATGATTTTTAACTTTGTAGAACATTAATTTATCTACACCAATTTCTTGGGGGCTACTCTTTACCTCATATATTATTTCTTGTTATTTTACTATCAAACTATCTGACTATGTATGTTTTAAAACTCTTTTTGTAAACAGCATATATTTATAATTTATTCTTCTTTCTCAAGTTAAAAAAATTACTATCTGATAGAACAAGTTGGGTATATTTCCATGTATTGTGATTAAATTTGAAACCACATTTTCAAAATACTTTATGCCTTCTTTTGAATGTTGTTTTCCTTCCTTTGAATGATTATTTTTAAAAATAACATTACTCATGCAGTATTTGGAAGGTTATGCCCTCTTTTATTATTTAAAAGGTACAATTTACTTTATGTAAGAAATAAATAAGAAATTTTACCCTCTTGAGGTGCAATGCAATTTCTTACACCACTTTAAATCAGAGCACCTCTGTGTAGTTTTTCATAACTATTCATAACTTGGTATTTAATGATAGCTTATGTTTATATCCCTATATCTAAAAATTACCATGATATGGAAGAGAGGATTAAAGACATGGAGTCAATATTTCATCACTTAGTATTTATTTATATTTACATACGTGTTTTCTTTCCTTTGTTTATTGGTCTTTCACCTTAGAAATTCCTTCTGGAATTATGATTATTTTTTATTTTTCTTGACAAACATTGTCTATTAACTCATTTAGTGAAGATTCTAACTACTGTGCCTGTTACATCGTAATACTTAACTAATGTCTGTTTGCTTAGTAAATTATTAATTATACCTCTCATCAGAATGATGCAATAGTTAAAGCAAATAGACAAGAGAAAGGAAGTCTCATTGTATGCGTGTGTTAGCATTTATAAAACATTCAAGGGTAGTATCTTACTCAAACTTTCTATAAAGAAGAGATATAGTAAGAAACCCAGAATATTTACTAAATGTCATGCCGCTATATGTTTAAACTGTGAGGAATGTCATGCTGCTATATATTTAAACCATAAAGATATATAATACAAGGTGGGAGGTTGCTCTTAGAGCACCAGATAATATGATTTTATTTGAGATACCCAACCTCTGTGCCTCAGCTTCCTTTTCTCAAGAAATGAGGGTGGAACAATAGCACCTACCATATAAGAGTGCATCAACAATTCAATGAGTGCATACATTAAAGGAACTTGGAGAATGCGTGCATAGCATAAAGTCATTTTAAGAAAATTATTTCAAACTTGTAAGTAGATGAAAAAAAGACTGCATGTCCTTTCAACGCTTATTGAAGCATTGTCTAACAGTCTGCAACAAAGGATTATTTTCTTCCCTTTAGTTTAGAGGCCACAGAATGCATGTTTGTTTGAATTTATACTTACCATTTATTAAGGTTCAAAATCTGTTAAGTTAGATGTTAGTTTATGGTTTTTGTCCAGTAGTGATTTAAGTGACTTATGCTTAATTAATAGTATAACCTTCAAAAGATCGTGGTTTATTACCCTTTAAGATGTTAGCCAGTATTGTTTCTAATTTAGCAAACTTATTCAGCATACCTTTTAAGATTGACTATATAATCCTCTTTTCTTTGAATTGTACTTTTAAGAAGTTTTACTTTCCTAATGGTTTTCCCATTAATAAGTTGAATAAATATTTGATCCATGTTCGTGCCATATTTGTATGTCATATTTTAACTAAAATAAATTATTCTTTGACAAATTCAGTAAATATTAGCTATTTTATTATCATTAATCTTTCTAGAGTGATAAACTTAGCAGATTAGAATATGGTAATGAGAAAATCACAAACTCAATTTTACTTCATTTGATTTGTATTAGTAAAAATATAATTTAGTCTTTTCATTAACTTCATTTTAAATATTTATGTCATTTATCCTAAAGGAAATGGTCGCAAAGAGTACAGAACTTTCAGCATGACAATTTCTTGTTTTAGGAGAAATCCAAAATGTTAAGTCTCCTTGATGCTTAGATTATTGTAAGAAAAAAAGAAATTGTTAACATATGATCAAAATAAATTACAAGTTAAACTTTTGAAAGTATGTAAAAATAAGTTCATGTGTATATATATGAATATGTTGAAATATTTATTTGTTGAAATCAAGCATTAAGCCATCACATAGAATTTGGAAATAAAAGCTGGAAAGTATATGAATTACTTTTGTATGCCCCTATTAATGGTAGTATCAGATAGAGCATTGGATTAGAGATGCTTTTCAACCAGAAACTAACCTGTTATTTCCGCAGGTGATACTAAAATATAGAAGCTTTTTTGTTGGTTTAAAAATTAATTGAAAATTCTGCTCATTGTTTCATGTAACTGGCAAAATTACCTAGTCTCCATTTTGAACTAAATGTGTTTAGTCTTTGATCACTTAAAGTGTTGGTCATACCATGTCACTCTAGCCTGGATGATAGAGTGAGACCCTCTCTCAAAAACAAAAATATAAATAAGAATAAAGAGTTGGTAGTAAAAAGCAGACAAACAAGTAGAGTAATATTGATCTTTATAAAGGATAATAGTTAATGCCTTACTTCTACCCCATAACCCAACACAATATTGTATTTAAACTGAGTATCTCAGGTTGTTGTCTGCCTGTCTGCAAGGCTTCAGCATTCAATATTGTTGCTGTAGTATCAAGTAATAGAAGGTAAACCTGTAATATCTTTTTGCTACAATATAACAAAATATGCCTCATTACAGTTATGTTGATAATCAAATTTCCTCTGTGTTTCAGGATTAAATACTACATATTTGGTTGATTAATGTATAAGAATGCATGATTACTAAGCTAATTTATATACTTTTAGTGGAATTTTTCATTTAGGGGATTCTAATATCTTCTCATTACTCATCAGATAAAATTCATACGCCCAACATAGCCTGTGAAGTTCTAGCAGACATGGTTTCTACTTTTTTTTTTTTTCCTGCCACATCCATTATCTGTTGCTGTCTAATTTTCAGCAATACCAGCAGGTGTTGTAATCCTTTTGGTTCTCAGAGCATGTCAATCTTATTCCTGCCCCCAAATTTGGCTCTTGTGTTTGCTCTGCTTACTACAGGCAACTCCTTAATCTGTGTACAGCTAGATCTCCCTTATTGTTGACACCTCAGCTCATCTGTCACTTTCTGAGAAGGTTTCTTGGATTATACCTTTTAAACTCACACTAGTAAATTCGTATCACCCTATGCACTTCTTTCGTGGTCCTCAGCACAACTCACTTTATTGTTTGCACCTTTTATTCTTCTGCCAACTGAACTATAATCTCAGTGTGTTAAAAGATCTAGTCTGTATTTTTGTTATTTTATCCTCAGTATCAAGGATATGTGAATTACTCAACTATTTAATGAATGTTGAATTTAACAACCACTTATAAAAACTACACTTTTAATATATGCAGCAATAATTACTGAATGGTGACACTTATGTAAAAATTTTAAAAATATATGTATTAATTATGTTTTTAGTAATGTGAAGATTATTTTTGATAAAGTAAGCATATGCACAATAACAAAGGATAACAAAAAGTAATTTTAGCTTAATATTGAAACATGTTTAAGTTGTTTTGACTTGTGTATTCCTTAAAATAGGTCATACATCTTTAATTTTTAGTAACCATGACTAGTGACGTGTTAAGCTTTTATGATTGATAGATTTGCAATTTTGGTATTTTAATCCACTTATGAAATAGCTTGATCTAAGCTAAGTACAGATGATAAGCAAATTCTGGCTTCAAGTTTTTTTAGAATTGTTTTCCTCACTAGCTATGAGTGTGTAAGATTCTTGCTTCACTTTAGTGATAAACTTTTAAATGTTTAATATCCATCTCTCTTTTAACACTCAACTGCCTGAGGGCAACCCTATCTTCATATCTTTCTAATACATTGTAATATTTGTTATATGTGACCCAGGTTCTATGTTTATTACACCCATTCCCTCATTTACTTTTTACAGGTATTTCATAAGATAGGTGCTACTTTTACCATCCGCTTACCTACAGAAGGGGAAACTAAGACCTACACAACTATAAGCAAAGTATTCAAGTTCTCATGTACATTAACATGTCCATGTACCTTATCATGAGAACTTGAATAATTTGCTGATAGTAATCTATATGCAATTGTTCTAGAAAGTGTATTACCAACATATGTTTCTAGGATGTAACACTTATTTAATAATTGTGTATTAAATTGAATTAGAAATATGACCGGGTTTTTTTGTGTGTGTGTGTTTGTGTGTGTGTGTGTGTGTGTGTCTGTCTGTCTGTCTGCATATCTCCAATTTCTGTGTTTTGTTTAGAGAATGGACAGTTAATTGAAGTTCTCATGCAGGCCCACGCAGCTTCTGTCTTATTCTATCTCATTCTTTTTTATGCAGCTATAACAGAATACCTGAGCATGGGTAATTTATAAATAATAAAAATGTATGTCTTACAGTTCTGGAGGTTGAAAAATCCAAGATCATGGCACTGGCAGGTTTTGTGTCTGCTGAGGGCCTGATCTTCACTTCCAAGATGGTGGCTCGAGTGCTGCCTTCTCCAGGGTACAGGAATACTGTTCCTCACATGGCAGAAGTGAAAGATCAGTGAACCCACTCTTGCAAGCCCATTTTTGCTTTGTTTGTTTGTTTGTTTGTTTTTGAGACAAAGGCTCACTCTGTCACCCTAGAGGTTGGAGTGCAGTGGCACAATCTCTTCTCCCTGCAACCTCCACTTCCCTGCTCAAGTGATCCTCCCACCTCAGCCTCCCAAGTACCTGGAACTACAGGCGATGACTACCAAAAAATGTCTAATTTGTTTGTTTGTTTGTTTGTTTTTGCTAGAGACTGGCTTTTGCTATGTCAGCCAGGCTGGTCTTGAACTCCCAGGCTCAGCCTATCCAACTGCCTGGGTCTCCCAAAGTGCTTGGATTATAGGCGTGACCCACTGCATCCAACCACAAGCCCATTTTATAATGGCATTATTCCATTCATGAGGTCAGAGCCCTTGTGACCTCAACTCTTATCCTTAGGCCACAAATTCTAATGCTGTTGCATTAGGAATTAACTTTCTGACACATGAAACTACAGCAGATTTTATTCTATATGTAATTGTTCAAGAAAGTGAGTTACTGTATATGAGAATAAGGAGTTTTTTCACTAAGAACTCTCAAAATAGTAAAAACAGAGGAATTAAAAACAGAGCAAGGGTAGCTGAGACTAAACTAGCAAGACATCTTCAAAGAAGCCACAATAGTTCAGAGAACTAAAACATGGATTCAAGATTTATGGAAACTTAAAAAAAAGAGCTTGACAATTTTATAAAGACTGCATAGGAATATAATTAATCCAAGAATTTCCTTTATGGCCTGAAAGGTGATATAATGCTATTATCAACAAACACTTATGCAGCATTTATTATGAACAGTGCTTTTCAAGATCATTTAATTCTGTCAACAATTCTGTGTAGCAAATAATATGATTTTTTTATAGAAGAGAATAGGGGTGACAAGGGAAGCATGATGGCTGATTATTAGCATTACACTGGAGTCTTCCACAGAGTAAAATATTGTGTGTAAACAAGCAAAGATATTTGAGTTACAGATTTAATTCAATACTTTAGTGTTACATGATAACTTAATGAAGGAAGCCAAAAATTCTATAATCAAGAAAGATAAATTTTAATGCTTCATAGATAGATTTATTATTCAAAAGATTAATACAACAGTATGTTGGCCAAATACAACCCCCATTGCAAAGTAGTATTAACAAATACATGCAGAAAACTAACACTTTACCCACATACAGTGGTTTAGACTTTTTCCAGAAAGTTTAATTTCATATAAATATTTTACCACTTTATATTAGGTTGCTCCAAAAGTAATTCTGGTTTTTGCTAATAAGTATGAATTTTCAATCAAATATTTGTGAGCAATATTAGATTCTGCAACTAATGCTTTATAGGGAAAATAGTCACTAACCTAGAAGAATAAAAGCTCTATTTTAAAGTTAGCCCATATGTCTGACTCTTCAAAAAAATTTTTACTACTGCACTGACAGATGAAATTTCTTTCGTGTTGGGGGGATGTAGGGGAAAGAATCACAAAGTTTTTACAGATTTATTTCCTTTCCAGATTCTATTTGCAAAGCAAGGCTCACAAAAGTTTTTTAATATAGATTTAAGTTTTCCATGATAGTGGGAAAGTTTTCAAGACAGCTCTATAAACATAATCTCCTAAATCTGATGAGTCTCTGCTAGACATGAAAAAAAATACATTGTCTTTCACATCTTTCTGTGCTAAGAATTTAGGCTGCAAAGAAAATTTAAAGGCGAAATCCTTATGTGAACTTATTTATTCTATATAATTATTAGACTTCACTTTTCTAATCATTGTTGATCATTTAATAAAATCAGTTGGGGATAAAATAATTCTCTATGTCTCCTTGGCTTTCTGTGCTATTTTACTCTACATGCAATAAAAAGAAAAATATATAAATAACATTTATCACGTACTCCATTAAGTCTAACATATGCTAGCAGAGCACGCTGCAGTCAAATTGTGTATGTCTGTGTAAAATTGGTGCTGTTCCTTCACTAAAAAACATCTAGTAAATGAAACTATAGTCCAACAAGTAGACTTATTTTGGCTTTGCATTGAAAGGAAACGAGTACAGATTCTAAATTCACAGTCCTTTTTGGCTAAAAAGTCCACACTTTATAATTAATGCATTATTTTGGTTTATGTTGCTCTTTGTTCAGTTATTAATGTCCTATTATCACAGCACACAAAGCAGACATTATGCATTTTAAAGCTAAGCAATAAGTATACTATTTTAGCAGTTTATAAGAAAAAAAAAGGACAGTGTATTAAGCTTTGTAAAGTTGTGGCCATCTGGAATATCAGGATGAAATTTGGTCTTCATATTTGCATCATGCAAAGGTTAGCCATATTTTCTGTTTCTAAACTTCCTCTCACAGGGAATTAGATATACACATTTTCTGCAATCTTTTCACCTGTCATGATGTGCACAAAGTGTATTAACATATGGATGGGGGAACAACATGATAGTTAAAGCAATAGTTTGTGGTTTCTGTCTTCATTGGAAATCCAGTGGGGACTGGGATGCTAAAGACTGAGCCAGGTCTACACAGAGTACATTTCTTTAGCTTTCTGGTTATCACGGCTGGGGTCATCTTGCTAGTGTACCGTGTGGGCTAAGTACCTTATTTCAATTCCTTAGAACAAGGTTTCTCAAAATATCTGTGGCAAGGGACCACTTAAAAAATGTCTAAACTCTCAGAAATTTATACTTTTCTGAATTACAATGAAAATAAATTATTAAATATGTGGAAAATACCCACAAAGACATGAAAGAAACAAGTTCTATTTTGTTAATATTAGATTCAGTCAACATAAAATTACTTTGTCAGTGTACAATGTACTCTAAATTTTTTAAAATACTTACTCTCAATTTGGACACCTAGATCAATCTGTTTGGTGTATACTGGCATCTCATTGTGGTTTTTATTTATATTTTCCCTGATGGCTTATATTACCAAGCATGTTTTCATATGCTCATTGGATATTTGAAAATCTTCTATTGTGAAGTATTTATTCAAGTTGTTTGCACACTTACAAATGTTGCATTGTCTTCTTATTATTGAGTTGAAGTTATTTATATAATCTGAATATAAGTACAATGTAATATACATATGTTGAAAATAATTTCTCGCAGTCTCTGGCTTGTCTTTTTTTTTTTTCTGTGTCCACAGAGTCTTTTAAAAAACAGAAGTTTTAAATTTTGTTGATGTCTAACTTGTTGAGGTGTTATTTTAGGTTTTTATTTGTTGTCTTCCACCTAAGAGATGTTTACCAAACTCAAGGCCAAAAAGATTTTCTCTTATAATTTCACCTAGAAATTTTACAGTTTTTGCCTTTGTGTTTAGGTCTATAATTCATTTCAATTTATATATTATGAGGTAAAGGTTGAGATTAATTTTCCCCACAAATACATCCAATATTTACAGCATTACTTTTAAAATTGATGATCATTTCTCCATTTTTATGCTAGTATTTTTGCTAAAAAAAAATCAACTGCCATATATATGTGGATCTTTTTCCGAACTCTATACATTTAATCTATCTACATGTATCTTCTTATGCCAAGACCTAACTCTCTTGATTACTCTAGTCTTAGGCTAAGTGTTTAAATAAGGCAACGCCAGTCTTCCCATTTGTTTTTCCAGAAGCACTTTGGCTATTTTATATTGTTTCCTTTGCTGTACAAATTTTAGAATCATTTGTCAAATGTAAAAGAAAAATAAAGTCTGCCTGGATTTTGACTGGGGTTGCATTGAATCTATAGATCATCTGGAAAAAAAAACTGAAAATATTATTGAGATTTTCCATCTGTGTACATGATATATTTATACATTTAGTAGTTCTTTATTGTTTTCTAGCAAAAAATGTATAGCTTTCTGTGCAAGTATTTTACATACACTTTTCTAAATAAATACGTAAATATTTCCTAATTCTAAATAGCATTTTGTATTATATTTTAAATTTTACTTTCTAAATTGTTCATTGCTAGTATATAGCAAAACAGTTGATGGCTATATATAAATCATGTATCACTTGACTTAGCTAAGCTCATGTTCAATAGTTCTAGTAATCTTTTTCTATACATCATTTTGGATGTTCTATACTTAATCTGTGGACACTGTGTATTGCCGCCATAGAATTCTTCAGTGAAAGACTTCCTACCTAGGTGTTAGGAATGCTCTTGGCAGTCAGTTGGCCAAGTCAGGCAAGTTCTTTCAGGCATTGCCTCAGCTGAAGTCAGTCCAATTTGCTTAAAGGTAAACTTCTTTCTGGGGCAGTGTAAAAGTTTGACCACCTTGTCATAACTAATAAAATGGCATTTTAACTCTTCAGATCCCATGGGTTTACTTAAGTCTTTGTTGATTTTTTAATCTCAGGATAGTTTCTCCTCCAACCCAGTGCTGTTTCCTGGAACTCCCCTTCATAGATATTGATTTGAGAGCTATTTCCTCAAAAAAGTTTCTGCATACTAAATTCCGTCTAAGGATCTGCTTCCTAGGAAACCTAACCTGTAACCATGATCTTGTTTTTTTTGTGAATTAACAGAGGGATTTTCTCTTTCCTTCTAAGATTTATGTCTTGTATTTTTCCCCTTATTGTGTGTGCTGTGGCATCTTCTCTAAGTTGAATTGAGGTTGTGAAAGGGATTATAGTTGACTTTTTCATAATCATAGGGGGAAAGTGGTATGTCA
The DNA here is from genome assembly GCF_009828535.3 of Hylobates moloch. Lineage (NCBI taxonomy): Eukaryota > Metazoa > Chordata > Mammalia > Primates > Hylobatidae > Hylobates > Hylobates moloch. The sequence continues at coordinate 1,558,502 of NW_026652305.1, forward strand.
TTCGATTATGTATATGTTAGCTGTAGGTTTTTAATTGATTCCCTTAATCACACTAAGAAAAGTTCACTCTACTGCTTATTTGGTGAGGCATTTCATTATGAGTGAGTTATTCAAGATATGTTGCTAAATTTCTAAATAGTTGAGGTTTTCTGTATATCTTTTTCTAATTTATTGAGAGCTGGACTTGGTGAATGTTAGCTATTGAATGCCTGGATGGTATACTCTTCCTTTAAAATGTGTTGATTTTCGTTTTGACAGCCAGTTAAGTTACCTGTGGATCAGCTTCAGTCTTTCAAACTCTTGTTTCTGATGTTTGTTTTGAAGACATAGATTTTCCTTTTTGGTTAGTTTAGCTTTACTCTGAAGATATAAATTTTCTGCAGATTCTATTGAATCTGTCTTGATTTTCAATGTGTTTTCCCCAGTCTGCTTAGTTGGAACTAAAATGCCTATCAACCCTTTGTGACCTTCAGGTATTTCTCTGGTTATAGCTCTCATAGGTTTTCATTGTCTGGCCTTGTGGAAATTCTCCTTCCCAATGCTCAGCCTAGTATTCAACAGAAGACTCAAGGTTACCTCATGCAGATTTCTGAAACATGTTCCCAGCTTCACTTCAGTTGGTTGCTACTGTGATCTGCAAATTCTAGCCACCTCAGCTTCCCTCAACTATAATCTGTTTCCCAAACTCAGTGAGATCACAATACCGTTCATCTTCTTTCTTTGCGTTTGGATTTCCTGTCAGTGCTACAGAGTAGAAATACCCGAGCTTCTAGCAGACAAGCAACACTGTAGAACTTTATCCTACTCTCAGGAATCACTTGGAGTTTGGAAGAGACACAACATTGTGTCTGATGAGGAAAATAATTTAATTTCTAGGAAGTGGTCTTAGGGTACAACTGTTAATGTGTGACATTGCCATATGTATGTTTCTAATAGCATGAGGTAGGGGTCATAAATGTGACATTATCTTTGAAAGGGATTTAGGAAATGGAGAGAGTCTTAGGATTTTGTTAAATATTCAAGAATCAATTTTTAAATTAGTTTTTAATTCTGCCTATCTTTTTACTCAAAATATGAATGTGAAATTTTGTAACAGCCATTCTTATTAAAATATAAGTCACATGCAAATTTGATTTCCAGGAGGAAGAGTGAGAACCAATGAAGATGGGGATGAAAGCTTTCATTTTTCATATTGTTGTTATTATTACTCTTACCTAAAAGTCTTGCTGCTTAGTCTTTCTTTACTTTCCTTCTGAACTTTCTTATAAACCTTGCAGGACATTCACACTCATTTTATTTTTAACACCTTTGGCAAACTCTAATTCTATGAAAAGAGAGAGATACAAGAGTTATGACCCTTAGTTCTAGAGTCTAAAATATAGTCTACTTAAAAGAACACACAACATACCTCTAGTGTTAGACTTTTTTTTTTTTAGGTTGGCTTTGTTTGATTTCCAGCCGAGTTCTTCAAGTGGATCAGAGAGCAGTCGAATTAATTGGTGCTTCTCTGAACCAAATAGCAGTGCCTATGGCTAGTTGCCCTTCCCAGATCATTGTGACATTGAGCCTTATGATGCTATTATGTGAGTGTTCTCTGGCTGTGGCTGTCCTGGGTCATAACCTGATTTTGATAGCAACAATTACTGATCCTTCAAATGTCAAGATTCAAACCTTATGTATTTTCTGACAATAATGTACTACCGAAGAAAAGCTTCAGGGAACAGTCATGAAAGATTCTTCATTTCTAATGGTATATTTATAGGTTTGATACTTTGAAGTACAATTGAAATAATAATTGCCAATGGCAGAGGTGGCTGTTAGAATGCATTTTGCATGTTTTACATTAAAATAAACAGAAACCAGCCTGACCAACATGGTGAAACCCTATCTCTACTAAAAATGCAAAAATTAGCCGGGCGTGGTGACACGTGCCTGTAATCCCAGCTACTCAGGAGGCTGAGGCAGGAGAATTCCTTGAACTCAGGAGGTGGAGGTTGCAGTGAGCCGAGATCTCACCACTGCACTCCAGCCTGGGCAACAGAGTGAGACTCCATCTCAAAAGAAAACAAAACAAAAAGCAAAAACAGAAAACCAAGTTAATTTAATATAGCAGTTTGCCTGAGTCTGAAGGTAAGACTAGGATAATTTGAACATTCACAAGACACTTTTATGGCTCCTTCATAACCAGCCCTTCAAAAGTCTTAGCTATCCTTCAAAAATTTGCTGCAGAAATTCTAGATGCCTTTTGAATTTATAGACAGTGAGGTAGCAAGAGGAGGGAACAGCTGCCACATATGCTCTACAGACTTCCTTTCAGAAAGTGACTCCATTCCTCATGAGAATCGGCCTTTGGCACAACTGCCAATTTTTCCTTAGATAAAAATGTCATAAGCTATCCAGTTTTAAAATTGGGCAAAAGACTTGAATATGTTATTCTCCAAAGAAGATCTACAAATAGTCACCAAGCATAGAAAAATGTGGTTAATATGACGAATCACAAGATAAATGCAAATCAAAAACACAATGAAATGTCATCTCACACACCTTAGGAGGGCCATTATCAAAGTAACAGAATGTAGCAAGTATTAGCAAGGATGCAGAGAAATTGGAACCCATGAGCACCACTGGTGGGAATGTAAAATGATACAGCCATTAACGGAAACAGATTGGGGGTTCCACAAAAAATTAAAATAGTATTAACATATGACCGAGCAATCCGACTTTTGTGTCTACATCAAAAAGAATTCTGAGCAGAATCTTGAAGACATATTTGAAGACCCATGTTCTTGCAGCATTATTCACAATAGCCGAGAGGTAAAAGCAACCAAAATGTTCATTGACCAATGACTGGATAAAGAAAATGTGGTATATACATACAATGGAGAATCTCGCAGACTTCAAAAGAAGCACATGCTGCCACATGAATAAACCTCAAGGACATTATGCTAAGTGAACTAAGCCAGTCACAAAAGAACAATACCGTATGCTTTCACTTACATGAAGTATCTAAAGTGGTTAAAAATTATAGAATTGGAAAGTAGAAAGGTGGTTGCCAAGGCCTGAGAGAAGAGGGAAAGGTGAATGAGTGTTTAATGGGTATAGTTTCAGTTTTGCAAGATACGTAGTTCTACAGCTCTGTTGCACAGCAATGTGAATATCGTTACTACTAAACTGTATACTTAAAAATGGTTAAGATGGTAAAGTTAAAGTAATGCATTTTTTATCATAGTAAAAAATAACATAGGCTTATATGATACATAATAATTGAAATTAGGAGAAGCTTTGAGTGTTTGAAAGGAACTACACTATCAACAATAATGTATACAATTTTTTTGCCTTTCTTTTTAAGGGCTGGTACATGCTGAGATCACATTTTGGACAATAAATACACTAAACTTGTGTTCTAAAGTTGATTAGAGAAGTCATTACTTGCCATGTTACCCAGAGAATTTCATCTTAACCATCTTTTTTTTTTTTTTTTTGAACTTGTATAGCAAACTGTCCTCACCAAGTCACTCTCTTTTCAACTTCTTTATATCTGAATTTGGTCATCCTTATTTCTTTCCTTCATGAGTATTTTCCTGCCTCATTTCAGCTACCACTGTCCACACTGGTAGACTAGAGAATAGTAAAAGTCACCATCTAGGGATGAAACTTTCTCTTCTCACCCCAATTCTTTCACACTTCTGTTGTTTTTAATAATCATCTTGTATATAGATAGATTCTCAATTTAATTAAAATATATTGAATTCTGCAATATACTGAGTGCTGCACACAATACTTGGAAATTAGAACTAAGTAAAGATTAGTCTTTGCTTTTTAGCAGTGGTAGAATCCCATAGGCAAACAGATAATTATAGTATCATGGGTAAATATTATGATAGATAGAAGTATATACTGATAAAATAAACCTAAAAATTTAACTTAAGTTTACCTTGAAGAAAGAAAGACCAGGGAAAACACCCAACAGGGGATAACACTTGATACACAGGTCTCATGCAGCATTCATTCTTGGTTGAAAAAGAAATCCACTGAAATCCATACTCTAAATAATGTCTAAACTCTTTAACCCATCTTTCATTCTGGCATCGAGTTACTTTCTCACATCCTGTCCTTCAGCATGATAGAATTCTATAAATTTGTCTACATGAGCCTAATACTTTCTTATAACCATAATTTTCTGCATAACATTTTTTCAACTTAAAATATTTATCCTGTGTCTGCATGTTCAAATTCTACTCCTCTTTAAAGTACAAGTTTACATCATCCAGAAAATGTACTGCAGACTGACCTTGAAATTACACATTGCAGGAAGTCATTCTTCAGCCCGTACCTCCTTTTGACTTTTTATTGTGCTTAACTTTTGGGGAAAATTTTCTATAAATTTTTCTTTTTTTTTTTTTTTTCTTTTTTCGGGGTTTAAACCCTTTTCTCCTGCGATTTAAGTGGGGGAAAAAAAACTTCTTTTATATTAAAATCTGTCTTAATTTTAATAGTATTATCAATAATGTTAATTTGTTCCAGGATAAAATATAAATAAATAAGTAAATTGATACAATTGCAGTCCACTTGAGGGCAAAGTTATTGTCTTATTCATTTTATAACTTCCAGTTTCCTCACAAAGTAGCTTCTCTGTTGCAGCATATTAATGAGCAGTTAAGTTAATGTTTTCTCTCTCTAAACCTATCTCCTGCAGCCTTTTTTTTTTTTTTTTTTTTTGTGACAGAGTTTCGCTCTTCTTGCCCAAGCTGGAGGGCAATGGCACGACCTCAGCTCACTGCAACCTCCGCCTCCCGGGTTCAAGTGATTCTCCTGCCTCAGCTTCCAGAGTAGCTGGGAATACCAGCACGCACCACCACCATGCCTGGCTAATTTTTTGTATTTTTAGTAGAAATGGGGTTTCACCATGGTAGCCAGGCTGGTCTCGAACTCCTGACCTCAGATGATCTGCCCACCTCAGCCTCCCAAAGTGCTGAGACTACAGGCGAGAGCCACCACGCGTGGGCCAGATTTTTTTTCTTTTTTTTTTAATAGAACTGCTACATTGCTAAATAAGCAATCATTAAATACTTTAATCAATTTACCCAGCTTTGAATTTCTTGACTAGTATCATTCTGAGGATGTATCTTTTTTTTTTTTCATTTCTTTAATATTTTGCTCTCAACTTTGTTACTACTCGGGTCACTGATTTTCATGATTAAATAATGCTCTAACCCATACTGTGTTATAAATATATCCTCCAATATTTTGCTTTATAACATCAGTCCTCATACAAAAGTGGGAAATTTAAGTACATGATATCTGAAATAAAAGGCTTAAGAAACACATTTCTTCTGTGTGTGAACAAGGAGAACGTACAAATTAATATGCCACTCCTCTACCCCATCTTAATTTCATCTTCAGCAGCTGACTCAGTCTGTTTCCTGTAGGAACACTTGATTGTGAGCTTCCTTCTCAGTCAGCTTTATATTTCCTCATTCCCTTTTTTTTTTTGATCTTCTCTTTTATTTTTAATGATTCTGAGAAAAAAAAACTTATTTTCTGCCTCCAAAACACTTTCTTTGTACTTGTTCAAAACTGTCTATCTTAAAATTTTCTTCCAGGTGAGCAACTTTCTTTTTGAACTACATATTGGGTCAAGACACCTGCATCTTAAGAAAAACTAAACCAGCCAAATGCTTTGCAATTACCCCTGATATATGATCTCACATCTCTTTATTAATATCTTAAAGAAACATTAGATTTTCCCATGTTCTTTCCCCTTGTATTTGCTAGTCAATTAATTTCAGTGTCCTATTTTATCAGCTACAGTAATGAACCTTCTCACAAGAAAACCACTAATGATTTCTAATTGCCAGACCTTTGGAAGCTTGTTATATTTAAAATTATATTCTATTCTATTAAAAACTGTATTGTTTGACATTGTTGTTTGCCATCCATATATGAATTTTATTTTATTTTTAATGACAAAACTGTCTCCCCTTTTTCTTCTGACTCTTCCATTCTTATGTTTTATTTTGTCTCTTACCCTTAACTTTGATGAAGGAAATCTCTAAAAGAATGGAGTCTGGTAATGATAATAGAAATGCAAACAGTGAGATGCTTGCCTTTGTTTGATCAGTCTTGACAAGAAGTAGAATTATGAGTTTATTGCAGAATAAAGTTGTTAAATATTTTATTTATATTCACCAGTTGTGTGACCTTGACCAAACAGAACTTTCTCTTCCTCACTTGTAAAATTCCATCATCATCATCATCATATTTGCCTCATAGGGCTATTGTGAGAATTACAAAATAAAACATGTAATGTGTTCAGAACAATAGTTGAAACAAGGTAAACATGCAATACATTTTGGTTATTATTAATTGTTGTCATACCTGCAAAGTGGAATGGAAGATAAGTGAATGTGTGCATGCAATAAGAATAATTTCAAATTTAGAGTAGATTATTATTTTAATTCTTTTTGTACAGGGAAATTTGCTCAAATTATTTTCTATTTTAGATAAGCAGATGTTTTAGATAATCATGTAGATGAAGCCTTTTATTTTGGAGAAGATGAAACTGTGGTAAAAAGAGTAAAAAATGTCATGTCTATGTCCTATAAATAGTTCTGGGATTTTTCTATGTGTAGTATTCTGCTACTGAAGCTGTATGGGTCTGCAGCAACCTCAATTCTTGCCTCTTCAGAAGAAAAGTTTTGACTGAGGGGAATAAAGCAGAAGGCAAGTTTTAGAACAGGAATGACAGTTTATCAAAAAGATTTAGAGCAGGACCAGAAGTAATGAAAGAACAGCTGGAAGAGGGCCAAGTGGGCAACTTCGGAGATCAAGTGTGCAATTTGACCTTCTGACTTGAATTTTTTTTTTTTTTTTTTTTTTTTTGAGGGAGTCTCTCTCTGTCACCAGGCTGGAGTTCAGTGATGCGATCTCGACTCACTGCAACCCTGCAACCTCCGCCTCCTGGGTTCAAGCAATTCTCCTGCGTCAGCCTCCCGAACAGCTGGGATTACAGACACCCACCACGAAGCCCAGCTAACTTTTGTATTTTTGGTAGAGACAGGGTTTCACCCTGTTGGCCAGGATGGTTTCCATCTCTTGACCTTGTAATCCGCCCGCCTCGGCCTCCCAAAGTGCTGGGATTACAGGTGTGAGCCACCGTGCCCGGCCCTGACTTGGGTTTTTATATGTTGGCATGCTTGCAGGATCTTGCATGCCTTATCCCCTGATTCTTCCCTTGGGGTAGGCTGTCTGCATGCGCTTGGACTCCTAGCGTGTGGGAGGGGTGCATGCACAGTGTGTTTACTGGAGTTGCACGTATGCTCACTTGAGGCATTCTTCCCTTACCAGTTAAATGTCTCTAGGATGTCATACACTTGTTAAACTCTGCCATTTTGCCTCTCGATGGGCATGCTTGAGCCCACTAGCCCAGCTCCTGAGATCTTACCAGGAAACTGCTGATCAGCTTCAGAATTTTTCTGTCCATTGGAAGACTGCTTTTCCCTGGTGCCAGCTGCTACCAATTACTATTTTAGAAAGACAGTTAACAACCACCTGACCATCACCTGATGGTTGCCTGGCATTCTTGGTACAGGGCTGGGGGAAGCCCTCTCATGCCCTGCTCATGCCTGACTAGCTACCTATTGTAACAATTCGATTGAATAGAAAATGTATGCCAACTTGCTCACAATTAGATAATAAATTAAAAGTGAATTAATGAATATACTTAGAGTGTTATTATTTTGGGTCACTGTATCCCTCCTTGCTTATGCTTTAAAGAACTCTCTAACTTAAAGAACTCTCTTCCTTGCACTGCTGCAGGAATTGTCAGGGACGGGGAAGAAGATTGAGGAAGCTTTAACTTAACAAAATAGATTGAAAGAAAAGGACACAACATAGTGAAACCCCATCTCTACTAAAAATACAAAAAATTAGCGGGGCGTGGTGGTGCCTGCTTGCAATCCCAGCTACTTAGGAAGCTGAGGCAGTAGAATCGCTTGAACCCAGGAGGCAGAGGTTGCAGTGAACCAAGATCATGCCACACTGCACTCCAGATGGTGGCAGAGCAAGACTTTGTCAAAAAAAAAAAAAAAGCCAAATATTTTGTAAACATCTATATTATAGTCTTTTATTTCTAGTTTTCACCTGTTTTTACATCCATTTCATAGTCATGGTTGTTACAGGCATTAAAAATTAAAAGCAAATACCTCACTTGAGAGCTACTTTATAAGCAGCCGTCATTCTTAGAAATTCATGAGGATCCATGTATTTGCATTTCCTTAGAAACAATGACAGCATTGCAAGGTTTGCATGCTGTTATGATGGCTCTTGTAGATGCCATTGCTAGTCCAGACAGTGCCAGTCATGACAAATTCCCTGGACTGAATGATCACCAAATAGGAAGAAAGAAAGGACTACAGTCTTTCTGTTTTTGTTTGTACTTTCTTATGAAAATTTTTGCCTTAGCTTTTTCTGTTAGGAGGCTGCCGTTCTTAGGGCTAGGACTAGCTGCTTGCCTCTATCACAGCTGAAAACTATCATTTCCTCCACTGAGGTGAAATATTATTGAACCTAACACCTTGTATTCTGCTTATTTCTTATGATATGCCCTAAAAATAGTGAAGTACTGTTGGTAAAATTATCTTAAAATAAGTTAGTAAACTGCAGAAAGGGGAAAATAAAATGTCTTGATCTTCAGTGTTGGCTTTAATGCATAATCTGAATATATTCCCAGCAAAATTGTTTTATGTTTTGTTGTAAGTTTGAATTTTTTTTCTGTCTAGTGTGGTGGATGGATGATGCAGTTATAACTGAGCTCTATTTTTCTTTAAAAGGGTTAATATTATCCCTATAGAAAAAAGAAGGTAAATTACAGTGATTTGGAAATTTACATTATGTAAAAAGATATGGATATTGCTAAGAACATGACTCAACTCCTGCATTTTATTATTTTCAAGTAAATATGAAATTATAGTAAAATCCTATTAGAAAAAAATGATATACACTAACTAACCTTGAACTGTGAAAGGGTGCTCGACCAGTAGCAACCTGGAAATGTTGTCCAAGAGTCTATATAAACTTAGCTAAAGAACAGTAAAATATTCTTAGCTAGTTAGAAGAAATAGCAATGCAACACAAATTAACTGATTAAATCTACTATAGCATTTTAAAAAATGTTGGCCTCATGCTAAATTAAAGAGTAATAAAGTATAAGTTTAAAAAATTCATATGTCAATATTCTAATATGAAACTATAATTAATTGTATAAACTTTTACTGACTAATGTGGAAGTTGTGACACTAGCTGGCAAATACTACAATTCATTTAGCATTAGTGGTGACACATATATTTAAATCTTCAGTGTAAGAGTGAAGAAATCATAGTTTGTATAGATAATGTCAGCATTAATAACAATTTCTTGGCTATTTGATGTATTCATTAGTTTTTGTCACAATGCTTCTTGGAACTTGAGGTATTTGAGCTCAGAAATTCAATTTCTAATGAAATAGATTAATACAATGTATTTTATTTTTTGTAAAACTATATTGCTAAGTTTTTAGAATTAAAATATTGTGTTTGTGACTGATGCTGAATAATTTCTCTGATCTACATTTATAATATAGAGAATAAAAGCATACTGTGTATGATAAGTATTTCCTAATAATACAAGTTAAATTAAGCACAGTGATTTTTTTCCCAAAGATGTCTCTCTTAATCTTTAATGCCTTTGCCTTCTTTCATAATTGCAAAACAGATTTTTCCCATTGTATTCATCTGACTCTCAGAAACCCATAATTTTATCTTTAACAAATGCATTCATTATGAACATTAAAACTGACTATTAAGGGAGAGATTTTTAAAGGGCCATTAATATTACAGAATCCTTTTGATATTTATTAAATCATTATAGCTTTAACAGAAGTATTAAAAAGTTGACTTATTTTTATGGAGGGAGAATGAAAGGAAAAAGAAGGAAGGAAGGAAGGAAAGAAGGAAGGAAGGGAGGGAGAAAGGGAGGGAGGGAGGGAGCGAAAGGAGGAAAGAAAGGAAGGAGGAAAGGAGGGTTGATGTTGTGCACAGAGTTGCCAGGCAAAAATCTAGACATGAAAGCAGACTTGTAATTTGAGTATCCTATAAATGTCTGTTTCTATGAGTTTTAAATATGACAAAAGCAAATGAGTGAAAGACTACACACTAAGTAGTAATACTCAAATGGAAAGAAAATAATACTTTCTATTTAATTTAAATAGAGCAAACAGTTTAAAATTCATATGTACTTTTCCATGGAAATCAGATGTGATAATTTTTTGAAAATGTCATTTATAGATAGTAAAGAACACTGACGATCTCAGAGTCTGAACTAAAGTTCAGTCTGAGGAGCCTGAATCTTAACAGTTGGTTCCAGTGTTTAGAACTGTGGAGGTTCTGTGATTTTTATCCCACAGACAAGCCAGCAATTTAGCCTGCCAAAGTTTTATGGACATTGGCAGAAGACATGAGACGAGTAGGCAGACACAAAGGGCAGTTTATTGCTCAGAGCAATAACAGTAGCCAGTTATCAACATTTTGTGGTTGTTTCCTGAGCTCAATTCCCACAGGGCTACACAATGAATGCCCCCATGATATATTGTCCTCATGGTGAGGTGAATCATAGGAAAAGATCTCAACTTGGGGTATACCAAATTTGTAATGGATGATTAGCTTGCCTAAGCTTTGCCACAGGAAGACATTATGTTTATTACACTGGACAGTTAACCACCCATCCTTAGCTCAAGAGGAAGACTAACTATATCTCTACCTCCCAAAGCTGTTTTCTTAAATAGAATTCTGGAATATATAGTCTGAATAAAGGTAGTTAGTGGAGAAATTTTCCCCAGCAACCAAGAATCCCTGAAAGAAGATAGTATAATGGATTTTCACAATGGGATTGTTCTCCAGCTGATGAGCAATGGTGACCACAACCCTAGACATAAGAGAGCAATGCAGTTGTTAAAATATTCATCAAGCAAGAATTGAGATATTATACTGGTGAAATAAATTATATTCGTAAGTACAGTGTAATATAGATACAAATATGGTGAGAGAGTAATTGTAAATCAAATGGAACTGGATTTTTTTAAGCTCAGAGCACTTTATGCTCTAGATAAATACAATGAAAGGCTAATAAATTAACTAAAAATTTACCGTGGAAGCCAGAGGATCTCCTTGGCCACATCTAAAGGGACTTATCTCCCACAGTTAGCAGGCTGAGAAAACAGAGCCCCAAGATTTACTCACAAGCATGTTAAAGCTCTTGGGCAGCTCTGCCATGTAAAGGTCAGAATCTTAATTACAAAAGAATGAGATCCTGTGACATGTGATTGGAACACCTGAGTTGATAAACTTAAAAATTTTGAACCCTCTCCAGATTCTCCTAATACTGCAGAAGTAGCCTACCCATATCTACTAAGATCTGGGTATTTTCCCTTAGTTGAAGATGATGCAGGACAAAAGGTGGCCCTGCCCCACAAACTGTTTCTGTCTCGCCTCTATCCTTTACACACATATCTAAGGTTAAGTCAGTCAGGCAAGTGCTGAAACTAAGAGAAAAAGGAAGGAAACGTACTATACCATGAAGAAAGCACAATATATCGCTTACCTCTATCAGCGGAAGCCAGGAGTGCAAGACATTTGGAGTTATTTTCTGATGATGCTGAATTAAATGGGCAGTGCAAGGGGGTTGAAGATGAGTTTGGGAAAGGGAGAGTTTATCAGTGTGAGAACTTTTCTTTTTCTTTTCTGGAACTCAAAATTTAATGGCCTGGCAAGAACCTTGGGAAATGAAAAAACATAGTATTTACATGGTTCCTAGAATCGTGGAAAATTTTATGGGCTAAAATAAGTGAATTGAAGATGCCAGAACTACTGTGGCGGAAAGTTAAAAAAAGGAACAAAAGACTCAGAGAAGTGGGATGCCAGATTGCATATGCTATGTAATGTTGGAAAATAGGCCAAAAAAATATTTTCCCTGGAGGAGTTGGAGGACAATTTTACCAAAGCAATAAAGAATATACTGTTGAGAATGATATCAGCATCACTGAGAATCTCATATGTGACTCTCTTCTTTAGGCCAGGGCTGAAGGTAAGAAATTGTATTAGAGAACTAGCCTTCCTGATAGCAATGTGTATGAGAAGATCCTCCAAAAATAGGGGCTAGGAGGTGGTACATTACTGTCAAAAGCCAGGTGAGCACAATTAACATAGTGCGAGCAAGGTTGTATGGAAGGTAGCATTGCTCTCAAAGGGAGAAGTCTTTCACTTGGTTTAATAGCAAGAGACTTATTGAATGTTAAGCTGTGGCAGCCATCTGGGCACTTTGGACTCGACCATACCAAGGGACCAGCAGGCAAGAAGAAGTTTTCATTTTGGCATGGATAATGAACGCTGATTATTAGGCAGAAGTAAGGCTGCTGTTAAAGAATATGGTTAGAGAGGAATAATAACTTCAGCATCTCTTGGGATAGCATGGCCCAATTTTGATATAATTTCACAAGTTCATTTGCCACAGCCTAGAACAGCACAGCAATCAGTAGTACAGACAGCTCAGAGACGAAGTTTTTGGTTATCGCAATGGGTAGGCCACCCAGATCAGCAGAGTTGCTGAGATTGAAAAGGGATGCAGAATGGGGAGTAGAAGAAGGAAATATTCTTTGTCAGTTGTAGCCTCAAGGCTAGGGATTGACTGAGGTGGGCTGAAATGCCATCACTCCCAAGGTTATGCTCTCTTTCAGAGAAGGCCTGAATCCAATTACTAGCTGATGCATGTTATTAAGGACCAGCCCCAACTACGGACATCTCTGAGTGCCATGTCAGCTTCAGAGCTGAGGTCTTTTTGCAATAGCACTGCAGCCCAATTTCTCCATCCAAGCAATCCTTGTTTTTCCCCTTCCCTAAGGTATTATTCCTGAGATTATTTTCCAATTAGTTTTTCTATGTATTAATCTCTGTCTCAGAGTCTGCTTTCCAGTAAATCCAACCTATAACAGCCTTCAAGAACAAAGATACCTCTGATTACTCCAAAGATTGTGTTCTCATAAAGTCATTTTCAAAGGCAGAAAAAAATGGAGTGTTGGAAACAGTGAGGTCATCAGTTAGAAGACTATTATAGCAATCCGCCTGAGGAAAAAAAAAGTCTTGAAGCAAAGTTTATGTAGATAGAAACTGTAAAGATGGAGATTTAAGGCTAATCTGGAGGGCTGTCCAACAGGTATCACTAATAGGTTGGAAATCATGTATAAATGATTAATAGGATGGGAATATTGATACATATATTTTCAATCAAAGGCAAATATTTTCTCAAAATAGTTAAGCTCATATTTTCATTTTTTTCCTTGCTGATAAAAATATTTTCTTGTCACGGCCAGGCACGGTGGCTCACCCCTGTAATCCCAGCACTTTGGGAGGCCGAGGCGGGTGGATCACGAGGTCAGGAGATCGAGACCATCCTGGTTAACACGGTGAAACCCCGTCTCTACTAAAAACACAAAAAATCAGTTGGACGTGGTGGTGGGTGCCTGTAGTCCCAGCTACTCGAGAGGCTGAGGCAGGAGAATGGAGTGAACCCGAGAGGCGGAGCTTGCAGTGAGCCGAGATCGCGCCACTGCACTACAGCCTGGGTGACAGAGAGAGACTCCGTCTCAAAAAAAAAAAAAAAAAAAAATTTCTTGTCACAAGAACAACTGTAATAATAATAATAATAATTAACAGAGTTTGACTTCTTCAAGACATACCTGTGTCTTAGGAGTTTACATGTACTACCCATGTCATCAAAGAATCTTTCCATGAATTCTCCAGGAAATTACTTTTATGTAATGTTGCCTTGTTGGCATATCACTCTTTTTCAGGACACCAATATTATGTGCCATATATACTTATCAATACCCTTACTAGCAACCTTCTCATGCATGTTTCTGTTAAAAAATTCAATTAGCAAGAAATGCCATAAATGAGCCAAAACCAGGCAATTCAAATTAAAGACTAGATTATTTCTGATGATTAAACTTTAAACTGTTTTTGGCCTTCATGTCACTCATTGTGACTGAAAAGACAGAGATCTCAGGATCATAGCTGGAAGTTCTTTACATCTGCTACTCTAATTCCTTCTCATGTGAAAGTTCATGTCAATGTTAACCAATTGTGACTGCTCAGGTTGGTGTCCATTTATAATCTACATAAATGTATCTGTAATTTTTACTTGTTTTGGTAGGCAATTAATCTATATAATCATTTTGTGAATCCCCAAAATTGAGTCATGCATTGTTGATGATTAACTTCATTATGACAATTAAAGTGCACTGTTTACTGGGCTGTAATGCTGTTAGATTATAAGTCTTGAGATTGTGAAATTCAAGTACTTGATGGCCATAATTTGCACATAAAACATAATCAAATTAGCAATGTAATATTTATGTTTATTGACTTTAGGACAATACTATTTACTCCAATTCATGATCAATTAACCAATCAAAACTGCATTTTTGGTTTTGATAATGAATGAAAAACAGATGAGATATTATGAGATGATGCTTTAGGAAATACCTCATGCAATTTTATAGCTCTGCCAGATTGCCATACCAGCATCTGGGCCTAGAGACTGTGATTTTTTCAACTGCGAAAAAGGGAGGAAAGTAAAACCATAGTTACTAGCAGAACTATGAAAAATAAATCATCAAAGCTACCATTTAAAAATATATGGAGTACATATTTATTAAAATTACATGACTGGTACTAGAACAATAAGTAATAAGTTTTACTTTATAATATTATGAGTTTGTGGAAAAATAAAATCAGATTAAGAATTTCAGAAAGCAAACATGATTTTCCAAAATACTGTTATCTTGGCATCCTTAATCAAAGAAGAAAAATTAATACACTTCTAGAAAATACCCTAACTTGTCTATGCATTTAGAACTTTTAACTACATATAGCTATGTGTATGTATAATGAGATAACATCATACTGAATTTGGGGGAAGGAAAACATTCTTTGACCTCAATGGGAGGGTAAAGAATATAGCAGTATTCCTAGTCTTTTTCTGTCCCTTCACTCATTCCAACTCTGAGAAGAACGAGTAAACTGGCACCTGAAAATTTCCAGAAGAAATTGTGTAATCTTTCTCTATTATATGTATTATGCAGAGGCAACTCATCATTCCTCCAACTCAGCCTGGAAAAGGGTAAACCAACTTCTGTAATTTTGTGGTTTGGTACTAAGATGCCCATGTTTCAATAATGGCAAACCGAATCCAGCAGCATATCAAAAAGCTTACCATAATCAAGTATGCTTTATCCCTGAGATGCAAGGTTGGCTCAACATATACAAATCAACAAAGGTGATACATCACATAAACAGAACTAAAGACAAAAACCACATGCTCATCTCAATAGATGCAGAAAAGGCTTTCCATGAAAACCAATAAAACTTCATGTTAAAAATTCTCAATAAACTAGGTATTGAAGGAACATATCTCAAAATAATAAGAGCCATGTATGACGAACCCACAGACAATATCATACTGTATAGGCAAAGTCTGGAAGCATTTCCGTTGAAAACCAGCACAAGTCAAGGATGCCCTTTCTCACCACTCCTATTCAATATACTATCGGAAGTCCTGGCCAGAGCAGTCGGGCAAGAGAAAGAGGTAAAGAGCATCCAAATACGAAGTGAGAAAGTCAAACTATTTCTGCTTGCAGACAACAAAATTCTACATCTAGAAACCCCCCTGTCTTAGACCAAAAGCTTCTTAAGCTGATAAACAATTTCAGTGAAGTCTCAGGATACAAAATCAATGTACAAAAATCAGTAGCATTCTTATACACCAACAACAGTCAAGCTGAGAGCAAAATCAGGAACACAATCCCATTCACAACTACCACAAAAAGAAGAAAATACCTAAGAATACAGCTAACCAGGAGGTGAAAGTTCTCTACAAGAATTACAAAATAGCATTCAAGTAAATCAGAGATGACACAAACAAATGGAAAAACATTCCATGCTCAAGGATAGAAAGAATCAATACTGCTAAAATGGCCATGCTGCCCAAAGCAATTTAGAAATTCAATGCTATTTCTATCAAACTACCAATGATGTTTTTCACAGAACTAGAAAAAATATGTTAAAATGTATATGGAATCATAAAGGAACCTGGATAGCCAAGGCATTCCTAAGCAAGAAGAACAAAGCTGGAGTCATCATGTTACTTGACTTCAAACTATACTATAGGGATACAGTAACCAAAATAGCATGGTACTTGTACTAAAACTGACACATAAACCAATCGAACAAATAGAGAGCACAGAAATAAAGCCACATACCTATAACCATCTGATCTTTGACAAAAACAAGCAATGAAAAAAAGGACTCCCTATTCGATAAATGGTTCTGGGACAACTGGCTAGCTATATACATATGCAGAAGATTGAAACTGGACTTCTTCCTTATACCACATACAAAATTCAACTCAAGATAGACTAATTACTTAACCACAAAACCTAAAACTACAAAAACCCTGGGAGACAACCGAGGCAATATCATTCTGAACATAGGAATAAGCAAAGATTTCATGATGAAGATGCCAAAAACAATTTCAATTAAATGAAAAGTTGGCAAATAGGATCTAATTAAACTAAAGAGCTTCTGCACAGCAAAAGAAACTATCAACAGAGTTAACAGAAAACCTACAGAATAGGAGAAAAATATTTGCAAACTATGCATCTGACAAAGGTCTAATACACAGAATCAATAAGAAACTTAAATTTACAAGCAAAAAAATACAACACTATTAAAAAGTGAGCAAAGGACATGTACAGACACTTTTCAAAAGAAGACATGCATGTGGCTAACAGCTATATGAAAGCAAGCTCAGCATTACTGATTTTTAAATAAATGCAAATCAAAACCACAGTGAAATCCCATTTCACACCAGTCAGAATGGCTATTACTAAAAAGCCAAAAAATAAACATATGCTGGTGAGATTGCAGTGAAAAATAACACTTATACATGGTTGGGGGGAGTGTAAATTAGTTCAGCCATTGTGGAAGACAGTGTGGCAATTCCTCAAGACCTAAAAACAGAATTACCATTTAACCCAGTAATCCCATTACTAGGTATATACCCAAATGAATAAAAATTATTCTATCATAAAGAGACATGCACATGTATATTTATTACAGCACTATTCACAATAGCAAAAACATGGAACCGACCTAAGTGCCCATCAGTGGTAGACTGGATAAAGAAAATGTGATACATATACATCACAGAATACTATGTAGCCATAATAAGGAATGAGACCCTGTCCTTTGTAGGAACATGAATGGATCTGAAGATCATTATTCTTTGCAAACTAACACAGGAACAGAAAAACAACTACCACATGTTCTCACTTAAAAATGGGAGCTAAGTGATGAGAGGGGAACTATAGACACCGGGACCTGCTTGAGGGTGGAGGGTAAGAGGAGGGAGAGGATAAGGAAAAATAATTAAGGGTACTAGACTTAATACCTGAGTTATGAAATAATCTGTACACAAGGTTAACTATATAGCAAAAACCTGCACATACACCCTTGAACTTAAATTAAAACTAAAATAAAAGAAACGATGCCTGTGTTTGCCAAATGCCTAAATGATGGTCTCCAGCAGTTCTCTTAATAACAAGATACACACAGTATTTGATCTTTACTAGCTTATCTCCTGTCAGAGTTCTTCATTCTGGAAAAAGGTGTGCTATAGACAGAATCCTGTAATTGTGACTGGAAATATGTCTGCTAAACTCAGATGGCTAGGTCTAAATCCCAGCTCCCTACCTACTAGTCCTATGAATTTAGTTAATTCACTTATATCATTTCTATTAGTTTCTTCACATGCTAAATGACATTTTAATAGTACCTGACATTTTCAGGCACATAATAAGCGTTTGAAAAATATTATTTATATCCATTAGATGTGTTTTATGATCTCAGTTATACAAGTTCTCCAATACTCAAAAATAAATTAGAATTTATAGTGCTTAATATAACAAGAAAATGGAACAAGTTCTTCAAAATGTAATTAACCTATATTGGGATAAAAATACTTTCCAGATGTTTTTCAATTTACTTTAAAGAAGCAGGGAAGAAAACCCTGATTCTCAGTAATCTTCAGTTAAGTTTGCATTGTATTTAAAAGGTAAGTAAATATAACTTTCTGAGATTAGACAAGGACAATAAAAGAGTAATGCTTTCTAGTTAAAACCACTGCAATATGACAGAAACCAATTTACTTCCTCACTTTGTGGGCTTTTTGAAGAAGACGAAATGTAAATAGATTTTTTTATTTAAAATAACAAAAATGCTTTTAATAAATAGAATGTGTGAAAAATTGTGAGATTTTTAAATGGAACATTTTCACAGTAAAATCTAATTTCATCATCAGTTTCACACAGCAGAAGGTAGTTAAAATATATGCTAACTATGCTTAAAAATGGCAGTGTTAGGAAATAATAACAATGTCTTCCAAAATATTTTTTCTTTCAAATTCAAGGTGTTTACAGGAGGGCTGATTATCTTTGCTAAATTATAAAATATAAGTGTGTGCAAAAGAAAAGATGTAAGAACATTAAAAATTAAATTCATTCCAGAAGAGTGAATCCATTCTCTAAATACTGTTTTTAATTTATATTTAATGCTTTATGGGAAATTTTCATATTTAACAGAATTGAATTTTTTTCATTCAAGATGAAATAGTTTTTTAATTGAATTATTTATATTTCTTGGAAATTTGTAAAGTACTTCTCCCCTTGCTCTTTTGAAAATAGTAGTATACTTTGGAGAAAACATGTGAGGCATTCTTTTTGCCTCTAGCCTCATCAAACACGTACTCAACCATTTCTTCTCACCTGAATGTTACAGCAAATGTTTCAAGTACCAAGATCTAAAAGTGAATAAATTAATTTAATAGCTTGTCTACTGTAAATTTAAGAATGAGTTAAGTTCTCCAATATAGTTATTTGATAGCAGAAGAGCTTTAACAATTCTATGCTCCCTTCTCATTCATTGAATGATGTACCATCCATGTTTTATTATTAGAAACTAGTATGTATACACTCACACACACAGATTCATACATATATATGATATCTCCAGTATAACTTCTGTCACATGGTTGCTCTAGAAATGTCTGTTAATTCGATAAATAATTATACAGTTTTGCTTCTGAGTGGAGTATAGATGCTTCAGCAAGTCATCAATTCTACCGAGGTCTATTAGAAAAGCTAGATAAACCAAAGAAATGACATTCTGAGAGAAGGCAGATTAGGATTCAGCTGGACTACAAAGAGGTGTGAACCATGGGAAGATGATAGGAACTCAGCAGCTGATATTGCCCTGGGGGTATTTCAGAGAATAGGCAAAGACAAGAGTGAGAGACACCAAAATGACACAGCTGGGGACAGAAAACTAACAGAGTTTTTCAGGGATACATTGGTTGAGATAGTCATAGCCTTTTTTTTCCCTAGGACATCTGCTGAAATTTGAGGCTTCAAAACTTGAGCAGGAAACTAAAATCCTAAGTGAAAAGACATTAAAAGCTGAGCAGAGTTATTTTCAATTTTATAAAACAAAAATTAGAGGGGCCATAAAGAACACTCAGGACTCTTATTTGAAAACAACTGAGAGCTAGTAGAAACCCAGAGGTAGAGTAGCATTGTTGGGGCTGCAACCCAGCTGAGAGTCAGCACAGCCACTGGCTGGATTATCAACTACCACTCTATCAAGTCTAATGGAGAGAAAATGATATTTTCTCTGGATGAATATGACACTATTTGAGGCCTTTATATTTTTATATGGCCATGCTACATGAAGAAATAAAAAAAAGCAAAAATGCCAAGAGATACTATATTTCCATATGACCAAACACCGTGACAAAATCAGGCCCCAAGAAAAAATAGTTTAAAAAATTATTCAGATATCATAGATGGGTGAAAAAGGCTTTAAATATCTATGATTAATATATTCAAGAAAATAGACCAAAAGATGGAGAAAGCAGTTAAAAATAAAGATTTTACCATAAAGTTGGAATACATAGCAACAAATCAGATAAACCTAATAGAACCTAAAAAATAAGTATCCGAAATTCATCTAATGGGTGAATTTCAAAGCAAATTAGCCTCCAGTGAAGAAAGAAATAGACAAAGAGACATAAAAATATCAATCTATAGCAATTGTGTAAACTAAACTGCAGAGGGGAGATAGGAGTGAAAATATGTAAAAATGTGTTAAACACATGTGGGAGTCAAGTAAAAGGTCAAACATACATGTAATTGGAGTTTCAGAGAGAAAGAAGAGAGTAAATGGGACCAAACATTATTTGATGGGGTACCGTAATTTGAAGAATTATCAAAAACTGTTGAAAAACAGTATCACAAATTTGAGACATTCTGGAAACTCCAAAGAAGATAAACAAAAAGATAACTGCATGTATGCTTATAGTAGTAAGACCACTGAAGACCAAGCAGAAAAGAAAAATCTAATAAGCAGCTATAAATAATGGAAGTAATAGAAGGAGGATAAGAGGAGGAGACCAAAAAACAGGAAGGAAAGAGAGGGAGAAAATAAAAAGGAGTAAAAAGGAGGGAGGAAGGATGGAAGGAAGGAAGGGAGGGAAGAAGGGAGGGAAGGAGGAAGGGAGGGAGGGAGGAAGGGAGGGAGGGAGAGAAGGAGGAAGTCAGGAGGGAGGCACATAAACATAAAAGAAGCAATTTCTTCCAGTAGGAATAATGAAAACCATGGGCAATGAAATAATGTATTCAAAGAGCTTAAAATTCATTCATCTGTAATTATATACCAAACGAGAATATTTTTGAAGACAGTGACTCAGTAAGTACATTTTCACACAAACTGAGAGAATTCTTTGTTGAAAATAAACAAAGAATGACAGACACTATAGGTAAATTAATAATATATGGATTGAGCAAAACAATAATACTAATGTGTTAAAAATATAACTTTCACTAAACAGCTTTGTTTTCCCTTGAAAACCTTGTGCTAACATTAGAAGACTTAGTGAGAAACATTGCTGTTCATTATGGTGGACAAACTTTCTTACACATTCATTCCCAGACAAGGATACTCAAGCAATATTCATATACAGAAAAATCAATTTAATAAAAACAACTTTCTGAAAGTATTCAAAATTTACAAGTAAATAAATACATTGTCTGAATAAAATCAAATGAAATCAGTTTTATTTTACTTGACATGGGAGAAAGAGAAGACTCGATAATGGATGGAAGGTTGACAGAGAAAGGATCAGTGACAGTCATTCCTTCAAAGTGGGAGAGTAGAGATTCTGCATTTAATTAGGCATTCAACACCAGAATCAGAATATATTATTATAATTTTTTTTTGCTTTCAGAATAAGCAGATAAAACTTTATTCATTATGTTCACATCATACATCAATGTGTGTGTTTTAAATCATTTAAAGCACACATAATTTTCTTTAAATACTCAATTATTCGTCTCATTTTTTCAATATTCCACTGATATATTGGGGTCTCATGGTTATCTTGTTTTAAAACTGCACTTGAATCTTAAATGTAGCATAAAAAATACTTCTGGAGCAAAATAAAGATTATCATGTGAGGTTGTTGAAACATAGCTCATGAATGCAACAGACTGAAGAGTCATTAAAAAGATACTTTTTCTTTCAATTTTGCTTTTGGGAAAATAATTCAAATATTTTTCAACGTAATATTCTTTGTCTAGGAGCTGTTGTTTTGAGATAATTTGTTAATTTATTTTACCTAAAATTATATATACAGTATTACATTATGTGAAAATGACATTTAAAATTTTATTCAAAGAGTGCTATAACTTTTAAAAATCTGTTGGTATAGTCTTTAACTGAATGATCCATCATGTCAGATGGATATAAATTTATAGATGAAAGATACATAAAAATAAAATGCAAAGTAGAGAGTATAAATGTCCTTTAAGTGTTACAATATTCTAGCATTATCCAAAGAGGAGTAGAAGAAATAATTGTTACATGATAATCAGTAAAGGGTGCTGATGGTAATATCTAAGATAACTACTAAAACAGTAGTGAAAGTATTCATAGCTAACAATGCAGGGAAATTGAAAGGTAGAAATATGTGATTGATCCAAAAGAAGCACAGAAAATAGAAAAATGTGTTTTAAATAACAGAAAGCAAATAGCAGTGTGATAGATACAAAATTCCATATATAAATAATTACTTAAATTGAATAGGCAAAAATCTTCCAATTAAAATGTAATTTTATGGTGCTATCACAACTTTCTGTCAGGTGTCCTCATTTATCTTTTTGCAAACCTGGCACTCTGTTATCTAGGGATTTTAGTACAACTTTGTAGGTTTTACAGGCAAGAAGCCTCCATTTGTAGAAACCCATTTTTGTCACTGTTTCCTAATAGCGTTCTCAAGAGCCCAAATTTCTAGAGTATACAAACCCAGAAATTACATATTTGATTTGAAAAAATAAGCTTCAGTAAGTAGTAACTTCTTCATACTGATATGAAAGAGAAAATAATATTAATATCAAAATTAATTAATACTTTATTTTTAAAGCTTTGAACGCATCAAGAACAAATAAAGATGACTTCCATTAACCCCAGGTAATATTTTATGCATAATAGTCAGGAGGATTTTTTTTTCAGCTGTGGATTCCTGTCCTTAGACAAGAATTAATGTTTTTTCATAATTCAGGACATAAAAAAAGGGACAGATGTCTGCTAATTTAGAGAAAACTCCAAAAAGGCATTATTTTTAGGATCTAGAAAACTGTTACAAATTAATCACCAATATCTTAAGTTCTATATAAAGACATTTAAGTTTTTATTTTATTTAATTTTTTTAGAGATAGAGTCTTGCTTTGTTGCCCAGGCTGGAATACAGTGGCTTGATCATAGCTAACTGCATTCTCAAACTCCTCAGCTCCTGCAATCCCCCCCTCCCTAGCCTCCCAAGTATAGGACTACAAGTATGTGCCACTAAGCCTGGCTAATTTAAAAATTTTTAGATTATACTTTAAGTTCTGGGCTACATATGCAGAACATGCAGGTTTGTTACATAGGTATACATGTGCCATGGTGCTTTGCTGCACTCATCAACCCATCATCTACATTAGGTATTTCTCCTAATGCTATGATTCCCCTAGCCCCCCACCCCAAAGAGGCCCCAGTGTGTGATGTTCCCCCCCCATGCCCATGTGTTCTCATTGTTAAACTCCCACTTATGAATGAGAACATGCAGTGTTTGGTTTTCTATTCCTGTGTCAGTTTGCTGAGAATGATGGTTTTCAGCTTCACCCATGTCCCTGCAAAGGACATTAACTCATCTTTTTTATGGCTGCATAGTATTCCATGGTGTATATGTGCCACATTTTCTTTATCCAGCCTATTATTGATGGGCACTTGGGTTGCTTCCAAGTCTTTGCTATTGTGAATAGTGCTGCAATAAACATATGTGTACGTGTGCCTTTATAGTAGAATGATTTATAATCCTTTGGGTATATACCCAGCAATGGGATTGCTGGGTCAAATGGTATTTCTGGTTCTAGATCCTTGAGGAATCAACACACTGTCTGCCACAATGGTTGAAATAGTTTACACTCCCACCATCAGCGTAAAAGCATTTCTAGTTCTCCCCATCCTCTCCAGCATGTGTTGTTTTCTGACTTTTTAATGGTCACCATTCTAACTGGTGTGAGATGGTATCTCATTGTGGTTTTGATTTGCATTTATCTAATGACTAGTGATGATGAGCTTTTTTTCGTATGTTTGTTGGCTGCATAAATGTCTTCTTTTGAGAAGTATCTTCATATCCTTCGCCCACTTTTTCATGTTTTTTTTTCTCATACATTTTTTTAAGTTTCTTGTTATTCTGGATATTAGCCCTTTGTCAGATGAGTAGACTGCAAACATTTTCTCCCATTCTGTAGTTTGCCTATTCACTCTGATGGTAGTTTCTTTCGCTATGCAGAAGCTCTTTACATTTGTCAATTTTGACTTTTGTTGCTATTGCTTTTGGCGTTTTAGTCATGAAGCCTTTGCCCATGCCTGTCTCCTGAATGGTATTGCCTAGGTTTTCTTCTAGGGCTTTTATGATTTTAGGTCTTACATTTAAGTCTTTAATCCATCTTGAGTTGATTTTTGTATAAGGTGTAAGGAAGGGGTCCAGTTTCCATTTTCTGCATATGGCTAGCCAGTTTTCCCCATACCATTTATTAAATAGGGAATCCTTTCCCCATTGCTTGTTTTTCTCAGGTTTTGTCAAAAATCAGATGGTTGTAGATGTGTGGCATTATTTCTGAGGCCTCTGTTCTGTTGGTCTATATATCTGTTTTGGTACCAGTACTGTGCTGTTTTTGTTACTGTAGCCTTGTGATATTGTTTGAAGTCAGGTAGCATGATGCCTCCAGCTTTGTTATTTTTGCTTAGGATTGTCTTGGCCATATGGGTTCTTTTTTGGCTCCATGTGCAATTTAAAGTAGTTTTCTCTAATTCTTGAAGAAAGTCAATGGTAGCTTGATGGGGATAGAATTGAATCTATAAATTACATTGGGCAGTATGGCCATTTTCATGATATTGATTCTTTTTATCCATGAGCATGGAATGTTTTTCCATTTGTTTGTATCCTCTCTTATTTCCTTGAGCAGTGGTTTGTAGTCCTCCTTGAAGAGGTCCTTCACATCCCTTGTAAGTTGTATTCCTAGGTATTTTTGTAGCAATTGTGAATGGGATTTCACTCATGATTTGGCTCTCTGTCTATTATTGGTGTATAGGAATGCTTGTGATTTTTGCACAATGATTTTGTATCCTGAGACTTTGCTGAAGTTGCTTATCAGCTTAAGGAGATTTTGGACTGAGATGATGGGTTTTCTAAATATGCAATCATGTCATCTGCAAACAGAGACATTTTGACTTTGTCTCTTCCTATTTGAATACCCTTTATTTCTTTCTCTTGCCTGATTTCCCTGGCCAGAACTTCCAATACTATGTTGAAAAGGAATAGTGAGAGAGGGCATCTTTGTCTTGTGTTGGTTTTCAAAGGGAATGCTTCCAGCTTTTCCCATTCAGTATAATATTGGCAGTGGGTTTGTCATAAATAGCTCTTATTATTTTGGATACATTCCATCAATACCTAGTTTATTGAGAGTTTTTAGCATGAAAGGGTGTTGCATTTTATCAAAGGACTTTTCTGCATGTATTGAGAAAATCATGTGGTTTTTGTGGTTGGTTCTGTTTATATGATGGATTACATTTATTGATTTGCGTATGTTGAAGCAGCCTTGCATCCCAGGGATGAAGCTGGCTTGATTGTGGTGGATAAGCTTTCTGATGTGCTGATGGATTTGGTTTGCCTGTATATTATTGAGGATTTTCGCATTGATGTTCATCAGGGATATTGGCCTGAAATTTTCTTTTTTTGCTATTCTCTGCCAGGTTTTGATATCAGGATGATGCTGGCCTCCTAAAATGAGTTAGGGAGGAGTCCCTCTTTTTCTATTGTTTGGGATATTTTCAGAAGGAATGGTACCAGCTCCACTTTGTACCTCTGGTAGAATTCATCTGTGAATCTGTCTGGTCCTGGGCTTTTTTCGGTTGGTAGGCTATTAATTACTGACTCAACTTCAGAACTTGTTATTGGTCTATTCAGGGTTTTGACTTCTTCCTGGTTTAGTCTTGGGAGGGTGTAAGTGTCCAGGAATTTATCCATTTCTGCTAGATTTTCTGGTTTATTTGAGTCTAGGTGTTTATATTGTTCTCTGATGGTAGTTTGTATTTTTGTAGGGTCATCGGTGATATCTCCTTTATCATTTTTTATTGTGTCTATTTGATTCTTCTCTCTTTTCTTCTTTATTAGTCTGGCTAGTGGTCTAGCTATTTTGTTAATCTTTTCAAAAAACCAGCTCCTAGATTCATTGATTCTTTGAAGGGTTTTTTTGTGTGTGTCTCTATTTCCCTCAGTTCTGCTCTGATCTTAGTTATTTCTTGTCTTCTGCTAGCTTTTGAATTTGTTTGCTCTTGCTTCTCTAGTTCTTTTAGTTGTGATGTTAGGGTGTTGATTTTAGAACCTTCCTGCTTTCTCCTGTGAGCATTTAGTGCTATAAATTTCCCTGTAAACACTGCTTTAGCTGTGTCTCAGAGATTCTGGTATGTCATGTCTTTGTTCTCATTGGTTTCAAAGAACTTATTTATTTCTGCCTTAATTTCGTTATTTACTCAGTAGTCATTCAGGAGCAGGTTGTTCAGTTTCCATGTAGTTGTGCAGTTTTGAGTGAGTTTCATAATCTTGAATTCTAATTTGATTACACTGTGGTCTGAGAGAGTGTTTGTTATGATTTCCATTCTTTTGCATGTGCTGAGGAGTGTTTTACTTCCAATTATGTGGTCAATTTTAGAATAAGTGCATTGTAGTGCTGAGAAAAATGTGTATTCTGCTGATTTGGGGTAGAGATTTCTGTAGACGTGTATTAGGTCTGGTTGGTCCAGAGCTGAGTTCAAGTCCTGAATATCCTTGTTAATTCTCTGTCTTGTTGATCGGTCTAATATTGACAGTGTGGTGTTAAAATCTCCCACTATTACTGTGCAGGAGTCTAAGTCTCTTTGTAGGTCTCTAAGAACTTTCTTTATGAATCTGGGTGCTCCTGCATTGGGTGCATATATATTTAGAATAGTTAGTTCTTCTTGTGTTGCTTCCTTTACCATTATGTAAGTCCCTTCTTTGTCTTTTTTGATCTTTGTTAAAGTCTGTTTTATCAGAGACTAGGATTGCAGCTCCTGCTTTTTGCTTTCCATCTACTTGGTAAATATTCCTCCATCCCTTTATTTTGAGCTTATGTGTGCCTTTGCATATGAGGTGTGTCTCCTGAATACAGCACACCAATGGGTCTTGACTTTTTATGCAGTTCGCCAATCTGTGTCTTTTAATTAGGGCATTTAGCTCATTTACATTTAAGGTTAATATTGTTATGTGTGAATTTGATCCTGTCTTTATGATGCTAGCTGGTTATTTTGCCCTTTTTTTTGCAGGGTGGGGGACGGAGTCTCACTTTGTCACCCAGGCTGGAATGCAGTGGCACGGTCTCGGCTCACTGCACCCTCCACCTCCAGGGTTCAAGCAGTTCTCTGCCTCAGCCTCCCAAGTAGCTGGGATTACTGGCATCTGCCACGTTGCCTGGCTAATTTTTGTATTTTTAGTAGAGATGGGGTTTCACCATGTTGGCCAGGCTGGTCTCCAACTGCTGACCTCGTGATCCACCCACCTCAGTCTCCCAGAGTGGTGGGATTACAGGCGTAAGCCACTGCACCCGGCCTATTTTGCCCATAAGTTGATGCAGTTTCTTCATATTGTCAATGGTCGTTACAATTTGGTACATTTTTGCAGTGGCTGGTACTGGTTTTTCCTTTCCATATTTAGTGCATCCTTCAAGAGCTCTTGTAAGGTAGGCCTGGTGGTGACAAAATCTCTCAGCATTTACTTTTCTGTAGAGGATTTTATTTCTCCTTCACTTATGAAGCTTAGTTTGGCTGGATATGAAATTCTGGGTTGAAAATTCTTTTCTTTAAGAATGTTGAATATTGGCCCCCAATCTCTCCTGGCTGTAGGTTTTCTGCAGAGAGATCCACTGTTAGTCTGATGAGCTTCCCTTCGTGGGTAACCAAACCTTTCTCTCTGGCTGCCCTTAACATTTTTTCCTTCAGTTGAAGCTTGGTGAATCTAATGATGATGCATCTTGGGGTTGCTCTTCTCAAGGAGTATCTTTGAGGTGTTCTCTGTATTTCCTGAATTTGAATGTTGGCCTGCCTTGCTAGGCTGGGGAAGTTCTCCTGGATAATATCCTGAACAGTGTTTTCCAACTTGGTACCATTCTCCCTGTCACTTTGAGGTACAGCAATCAAACTTAGGTTTGGTCTTTTCACATAGTCCCATATTTCTTGGAGGCTTTGTTCTTTCCTTTTCATTCTTTTTTCTCTAATCTTGTCTTCATGCTTTATTTCATTAAGTTGATTTTTAATCTCTGATATCCTTTCTTCCACTTGATCGATTTGGCTATTGATACTTGTGTACGCTTCACGAAGTTCTCGTGCTGGGTTTTCAGCTCCATGAGGTCATTTATGTTCCTCTCTAAGCTTGTTATTCTAGTTAGCAATTCATCTAACTTTTTTTCAATGTTCTTAGCTTCCTTGCATTGGGTTAGAACATGCCCCTTTTGCTCGGAGGAGTTTGTTATTACCCACCTTCTGAAGCCTACTTCTGTCAATGCATCAAACTCATGCTCTGTCCAGTTTTGTTCCCTTGCTGGAGAGGAGTTGTCATCCTTTGGAAGAGAAGAGGCATTCTGGTTTTTGGAATTTTCAGCCTTTTTGTGCTGGTTTTTCCTCATCTTCATGGATTTACCTACCTTTGGTATTTGATGTTGGTATTTGGTAACCTTCGGATGCGGTTTTTCTGTGGATGTCCTTCTTGTTGACGTTGATGCTATTCCTTTGTGTTTGTTAGTTTTCCTTCTAACAGTCAGGTTCCTCTGCTGTAGGTCTGCTGGAGTTTGCTGGAGGTCCACTCCAGACCCTGTTTACCTGGGTATCAACAGTGGAGGCTGCAGAACAGCAAAGATTGCTGCCTGTTCCTTCCTCTGGAAGCTTCATCCCAGAGGGGCACCTGCCAGATGCCAGCCAGAGCTCTCCTGTATGAGGTGTCTGTCGACCCCTCCTGAGAGGTGTCTCCCAGTCAAGAGGTACGGGGGTCAGCGACCCACTTGAGGAGGCAGTCTGTCCCTTAGCAGAGCTGGAACGCTGTGCTGGGAGATCCGCTACTCTCTTCAAAGCCAGCAGTCAGGAACGTTTAAGTCTGCTGAAGCTGCACCCACAGCCACCCCTCCCAGCAACTTTCATTTTTAAGTTACAAGTTTTTAGTGGATTATCAGAGTACAAGCTCATTTTATCTGCAAATATAATTTTACTTTTCCTTTTCAATTTGGATTTTATTTTGTTTTCTGGCCTAATTGTCCTAATCCTAACTAAAACTTCTAGTATAATGTTAAATAGATGTGTCAAGAGCAGATATACTTGTCTTGTTGCGATCTTAGGAGAAAACATTTGGCCCTTTACCATTAAGTTTGATATTAGCTTTGGATTTTCACAGAAGCCCATTATCAGGCTGAGGATGTTCCCTTCTATTCCTGGTTTCTTAAGAGTTTTTAT
Organism: Hylobates moloch; assembly: GCF_009828535.3. Classification (NCBI taxonomy): domain Eukaryota; kingdom Metazoa; phylum Chordata; class Mammalia; order Primates; family Hylobatidae; genus Hylobates; species Hylobates moloch. The sequence goes on from NW_026652305.1 coordinate 1,587,761, forward strand.
CATTAAATGCCATTGGATTTTGTAAAGTGATTTTTTTTTTAATGTATCTATTGAGATGATTGTATGTTTTTTGTTTTTTATTCTACTATTGTAGTATATTACATTAATTGACTTCCAGGTTGAAACAGTCTTGCATTCCTGAGATAAGTCCTGCCTGGTTATAGTATATTATACATTTTATGTATTGCTGGATTTTGTTCATTAGCGTTTTGCTGAGGATTTTTTCCATCTATTTTTGTTAAAGATATTCTTCTGTGGTTTTGTTTTCTCTTTCTTTCCTTTTTTTTTTTTTTTGATGCTTTTGTCTGGTTTTGTTATTAGGGTAATACTAGCTTCAAAGAATAAACTGGGAAGTGTATTCCCTTTTATTTTTTTTTGCAAGAGTTTGTAAATAATTGTATTAATTCAACTTTAAAAGTTTGGTAGAGGCGTTCTTGGCTAGAGGATTTTGTTGCTGTTGTTATTGTTTCCTGGGGTGGTAGTTTTGATTACTAACTTAATCTCTTTACTTGATAAGATTTTATATTTTTTCTTGACTCATTTTTGCTAATTTGAATATTTCTTAGAATTTGTCCAGTTCATATAAAATATCTAAATTTTAGTATATAATTGTTCATAGGTACTTTTGTAATAATTTTTTATTTCTTTAAGTTTAGTGTCCTTTTAAAAAATTCATTGATACTTGACTAGTTTCTCTTTCTTGTTGGTCGGTCTGTCTAAATTGTGGCCACTGTTGATGTGTTCAAAGAAACAGTTTTTGGCTTTGTTGAGGTTCTCAATTCTTTTTCTATTTTGTATTTCACTAATTTGCATATCCCTAATACTTTTTTGTGGTTGCTCTAGTTTTAATTTGCTCTTCTTTTTTCAGTGCCTTATGGTGGCAGTTTAGAGAATGTTATTTTTGAGTATAAGAACTAGTTTTATTGCATCACATAAGAGACGTTATGTGTCCCTAAACTATTTTATCTTTTTTTAAAGTATTTTCTAATTCATCTTATTATTTCTTCTGGGACCCATTGGTTATTTAAGAGCATGTTGTTTAATTTCCACATATTTCTGAGTTTCCCAAATTTTCCTATTGCTGATTTATGATTTTACTCAATTATTATCTGAAAATATACTTTATATTATTCCAGTACTTAAATTCATTGAAGTCTATTTTATGGCCTGGGATATGGTATTCCTGGATAATGTTGCATGTGCACTTGAGAATCTACTGTTGTTACAGTGTTCCTTAAATATCTAATCAGTCTAGTTATTTTATAGTATTGTTCAAGTGTTCTATTTCTTTGTTGATCTTCTGCCTAGTCATTTTATCCATTTGTGAAAGTGAGTATTAAAGGCTGCAAGAAGTATGTTAAATTGTCTATTTAATCTTCATTTTTGGAAGTTTCTGTATGAATCGATTTTGATGTCTTTTCGTCACACATTTATGTGCTTATAATTGTTATCTATTTTTGAGATTATGGCCCTTTTATTTTTATGAAATATCTCTCTTTACCTCTGTAACCCCTTTTGTTTTAAATACTATTTTTTCTATATTAATATAACAATTCCAGATTTCTTGTGGTTACTGCCTGCATAATATAACTTTTCCATCATTTTTTTCTATGAATTTTCATCTTTGGATCTAAAGTGTGTCTCCTGCAGACAACATGTAGATGGATCTTGTTTATTTAATTTATTTTTCCTCCAGTCTGACAATCTCTGTCTTTTATTTGAATATTTAAATTCATTTTCACTTGAGATTACTAGTATAGTTAGATTTACATCCATCATTTTACTTCGGTTTTCTGTATACCTTATGTCTTTTCATTCTTCTATTCCTCCTTTATTGCTTTCTTCCGAATTAGGTATTTTTTATATAACATTTAATTTTAATTTTAGTAATATTTTATCTATTTTTTTAATGTTTCCCTTAATTGTTACTTTAGGGTTTACTGTATACATCTTATCAGAATCAATTTTAGAAGCATAACAATTCTAGTGACATATATGTATATATAAATTTCACTTTTGTTCACTTTTGTATACTTTGACTCTCCGTCTTTTTGTGCTATTATTGCTGTACACATTACATCTATATATGCTATATACCCAATAATTTATTGTTATAACTGTTACTTGATGCTATGGTTTATTGTTTTGTCCTCTCCAAAGTTCATGTTGAGACTTAATTTCAATGTGACAGCACTAAGAGCTGGAACCTTGAGGACGTCATTAGGCTGTTAGGGCTCTGTCCTCATGGATGGTATGAGTGTCTTATAAAAGGGCTGGAGGGAATTAGGATCCTTTGCCTTTTCATCCTTTTCACCATATGAAAATACAGCATTCATCCCCTCTGGAGGATGCAGTATTCAAGGCACCTCAGCAGACACCAAACCTACCAGCAAATTGATCTTAAACTTCCAGCCTGCAGAACTATGAGAAATCAATTTCTTCTTTACAAATTTCTCAGTCTCTGGTATATATATATATCAGCACAAACAGACTAACACACTTGACATAATTTTATTTATCTATTTATTTATTTATTTTGAGACTGAGTCTCGCTCTGTCGCCCAGGCTGGAGTGCAGTGGCGAAATCTCGGCTCACTGCAAGCTCCGCCTCCTGGGTTCACGCCATTCTCCTGCCTCAGCCTCTCCGAGTAGCTGGGACTACAGGCGCCCGCCACCACGCCCGGCTAATTTTTTTGTATTTTTAGTAGAGACGGGGTTTCACCGTGGTCTCGATCTCCTGACCTCGTGATCCGCCCACCTCGGCCTCCCAAAGTGCTGGGATTACAAGTGTGAGCCACCGCGCCCGACCACACACTTGACATAATTTTATGTCTTAAAAAAAGAGATAAAAAGAAAAGTACTATGTATTTACAGCTTTTGTTATATTAGCAGTCTTATTTATTATTTCAGGTCTTTTCATTTGTTCAGCATTTGAAACTTCTTCCTGACACCAGTTAAGGGCTCTTCTTAGCTGTCTTTTTCCTGGGTTATTCCTAGTAAACTAGCTGACCTTTGTTTCAAAGCATATGTCTCTAATAAAGTGTCAGTCTCTCTCATTTGCCTTTTACCATCCCTTCGTTGTTTTTCAAAGTACCCTTATGGTTGAATTTCCCCAAACTCTTCTTTTGGGAAAGGCTTTATCACTCTCTGCTGTATGTTCTGCCCCTTCCTTTGGGCAAAACTTCTAAGCTTTGGCTCTGTTGATTGCAGCAAAGAGAACAGCATTGTCCTCTCGGAGTGGCAGCCCTACTTTGAGACTGGGTCACTGGGGTGAGGAGTAGCCATTGGTAATCTCAGCTTGCCACTCCTGGAAGAGAACTTTGCCTTACAGACAAACCAGAAAGAAGGCAATCAGGGCCCAGTGTTCTCAGTGTGTTGCACCCAAACAGTCCTCATTCCATGAATTAGAGCTGGTAGGAAGAAGTGACATCTTACTTCTTGGCCACATTCAACAAAAGCTTAACCTCAAGAACAGGTAGTGGCAGCAGGTGGGGGTGGAAATGAAAAATTCTGTTGTACTCTTACTTCCAGAAACATACTATAGCCCCTGAATGGGGCCTAGTAAAAGTTCTGTGTTCTTGGCTACATTGCCTTGAGTAGAGTTTATATCAAGATAGGCTGTGAGAAAGAAAGGTAAGAATGGGTTGTGGATCAAGTGCAAAAAAACTCTCACTGTTGTTAGTGAGTTTCAGTAGATTTTCTTGTATAAGTACTTCATAATTTCCTATGTACCGTTATGACTTTTCAAGTGACATAGATGATGGTTGTTTTATAATTTTCAACAATTTTACTGGAAAAAAGATCCATGGAGCTCTTCACATTGCCATTCTAGAGGTGGAACTTCTGCATTTATTTCTTATGCAAGGAAATTCCGTTTTTTTTTTAAGTTAATTTCTCTTCTTTCTTCTAAAATATGCTTTGGAATCTCACTCTACAGCAAATTGGGTCTCAGTATATTTCTTTCTCCAAGAGAAGTCTGCTAGATACTCAAATAATTTTTGTTTTATATTGTTATGTTAGAAAGGTTGTTTTGTTGTTAAACAAAAGACAACAGGAAGATCAACATGAAACCCTCACATTCATTGTATGAATATTATCTTTTCATTCAGAAAGAGCTAACAATATATTTGAGTGCTCATGAAGCTTTAAAAAGAAGTGGATTAAGGAATCAATCTCCCTAGACAGATAAAAATGCACATGATATTTTGGTATTCCCCAGCGTTTATTATTTAACTTTCATGTTCTAGCAAATAACTTTCAACAATTTGTCAACTTATTTGCACAGTCATTTATATTTTATATTATTAATTCTATTATTTATGCATGTGTTGAATAGACTTTGCTTTAATATATAGAGTAGATGTCGACACACTCGAATTTGTAACAAAGTGAAAAATTACTTTGATACTTATTTCTTTTTTTTCTGACAAAATTCTGAAGTGCTTTTCCATCTCTTCTAAAACAACATATAGAAAACATTTTTTCTCATTATTAAATGTATGACTCAGAATACAGCAAAACTAATTGGCTGTAAAGCAAACCTTTCAAAAAGAATAGTTTGATGAAAACTATAAGCATTCTTAGTTATACATAAGATCACACAGAGCCAATTTAAATTTTTTTTTCCAGATTTATGTCCCAATTTAAAACGTTAATTCCTACTGTCTAAGCATTGTGGCTAAAAGTATGAGATAATTAATTACTCTTCACATCCAAATTTTGTGATCATAGTAGGAGACATTCCTTTGAAAAAAATAACTTGAAAATTTTCTGGTAAATGGTATGTTTGTGTGTGGGTGTAGAGTTTCATTTTCAAAACAAGCTCTCACATATCAAAGTTAAGTGTTTTAATTATCTTGTAAGACTATGTCCTTGGATGCTATGCTGTATGCCAATATTTATACATGTTGAATATACCTAACTTTCATTTAGCTTACCGGCCATAATGCTTAACTTTAACCAGAGATTCCTTACTAATTCTGATGAATGTTGGTAGAAAATATGCTGAAAATAAAATATAATGTTAGAATAATTTTTAATAAAACGATAAAAGGAAAGAAGCTAGCAGAAGAGCCGGCACCACAGAAAACAAAGTCGCATTTTGGATCCAAGCATTGTTTCCATGAGCAAAGAACCAGCAAATTGAATTCACAAGACAGGGAGCAGAAGCAAGAGAGTGAAGAGAAAGCACACTTTTTTGTTGTTTTTATTTTTTGTTTGTTTTCTCATGAGAAGAGTGTACTAGTAGTAGAAATAAGTTCTATGAATGAGACCAGAAAGACATAAGTAGAATATCTGGACCCTCTGTATGGGATAGTTATTATATTGTGTGTTCTGGAGGTAAGATTTATATAAATTCAAGCCTACAATAGTATCAAGGCCTATTAAGCAAACATCCATTAGACAGCAAGAAAGACTAAGAGGCTTTCAAACTGCAAGTGTCAATAGTTAAATGTGAAGCAAATATATAGACATTTGATACTATGACAAAAAAAAAATATGAGAGGTATATCATATATAATTTAATATTTTGTTCTTCAGTTTAGTAATTATACAAAGCTGCATACTAGTTTTTCAAAACTTAACCAATCCTCTTTAAATATATTTCTGTGAAATTTCTTGCTATACTTGGGATACAGTTTAGAGTGTAAACTCGTTTTGTAGGATTTTTTTTTTAAAAAATCATGAAACAACATAGCAATAAATTTAAATAGTTTTGCCAGTTGAATCATGTATGTGGTAAAAAGGCTTTATATTTCTGATTCCTAAATCAGGGCATGAGAGTACAAATCATAAATCAAGTATTCTTTTGTCCGTTGTATAATTATAGAAGAATAATGCCCAAACCTTTTTTGAATGAGGGTATGTCATGAGCATCAAAAGGGGAAAAAAAGTATGAAAATCCCTAAGAGTTTTACTCTGGAGAGTCATATAGATTGTGCGTTCTTTAGCTAACATTTTAAAACAAGTATCTGAAATCACTTGCTTAACCCCTTTGAATAATATACTATTGCCCTCAAGAGAAATTAGGTAATCTACTAAAGGTCCTTTTAATATAGCCCTGACTTCTCTCTCCAGTCACGTGCCCTTACTGGTGTCTATGACCCAAACAAACTAGTTGTCTCTCAATTTCCCTAAGGTGTTCTGCATTCTTTCTTCTCACAGCTTTTATGTCTATTGCTGCTTCTTCAAGGCATACTTCTCTAATATTTACTAGCTACTGTCTATTATTTTGAATCTGTTTAATGGTTTATTTTCGAGGAGACAAGGGCAAATTTTGCTGCTGTATATTCCCATAGTATTGTGGTCTTCTCTTTATTAAAAACTCATCAGGCTAAAAATTGTTTGTGATTCCCATTTATTTACCTGCTAGATTCTAAATTCCATGAGGACTGGAAATGCAACCCTTTTATTTACCTGTGTATCTCAAACTTTGTATTCTTCCTGTGAGATAGTCATGTATTTATTAAAACGAATGAAATTTTTATGTCTGTAGACTGCATTACCAATACCTCTTGCACTATGAAATTTTCCTTAATTTCAAAAAAGCCAAACATTATTTTTTTCTCATTTATATAGTTTTGAAATTCTTTTCTGGCAATAATGTTTCACCTATAAAAAGACCTATTAAAATTTATTTAATAATAAGGGGAGGGATTAAATAACTATGCATTTTTTGTTGAAAGCACAGTTGTGTCTGATACTTTAATTATGCTATCTAATTTAATCTTTCATAAATGCCCAGAATATGAGAATATCATCCATGATTTAATTACCAATTGCCAAAATTTACAGCTATCAAATGGAAGACTCAGGTTTGTGCTGTGCCACATTTTCTCTTCTTACCTTTTTGTGACAGTCTTTCAAATTGTGGAGAAAGAAAACATTTCTATTTGTGATTGCTTCTGCTAGTTATTTCCGCAAAACAAACTACTCAAATTCAGTGGCGTGATGCAATAACCATTTTGTCATCCTCATATATTCTGGGGTCAGGGGGCTGAAAATACAAAGTGGGGTGACATTTCTGTGGTCTACAGTATTTGGGGCCTCTGAGAAGTCCTAGATGTCTAGGAATGAATTAAATGTTGGACAGTGAAGTCTTCTGAAAGCTTCTTCATTTATATATTTGGCTACTACATTGGTATGACTTCAAGGCTGGGCTCAAAATAATCTCTTAACCAGAGTGTCTGAATATTGCTTCTTCATGTAACTTGAGCTTCCTCACAGCATGGAATCATACAGGTAGCTTGCCTGAGTGTTTCAGTTAATGGGTCAATGTATTGCCTTTAAAAATCTTGCCTCAGAAGTCACATAGAATTACTTTAATGCTCGGTTGGCTTAAGCAATCATAGCCTGTCTGACTTCAGGGGGAAGAAACATGATGTCTACCCTTTGACGTGAGGACATTCAAAGTATTCGTGGCTATATTTTTAAAATGCCACAGTTATCTTCCTTTTAAAGAGATGCCATGTCCTTATTATCAGCAACAGAATCAGGATTTGAAAATAGTTTTTATGTTACATATGCATTTTTATCATCATTCTTGTTATTATAATCTTTTTCAGAAAGGGTGAAGAGGTAAGGATTATGTTTCATTCCTTCTCAAGTTTTGTGCTGTATAAGTATTTTTATTTTTTGTCCATAATAGATTATGGTACAAAGGTAACTCAAAACTAGGTTGTAGAAACAGAAAAAATATAAGTTTTCATATCCAAGCTGTGGATAAGATATTCAAGTATAAAAAAGATTTTGAATTTGTTTTAAAAATTAAGTCTTCTAATTTTGTAAAAAAAGCTAAGATAATTGTCCACTAATCACCCATTAAATCTCCTCCTTAATTCTACTTCTACAAAAGATATTATGATCTATGATTAATTTGGATTTCAGAGGGAGAAAATATAGTTTGAGGAAAATGGATTGTGAAGCAATCTGAATGCTAACTACTATAAAATAGCTTATTACTTGAAAAATGAGGATATTGTATGAATTTTCACTAGTCAATTGGTAGCAAAAGCAAAATTTAAATGATTGTAAATATGTCATATTTAAAACTATCTTGTAAAGATGTTATGTACAGAGATATTATATGTTACTAGCTTCTGGATTCAGAAAAATATCTAACTGGAACAGGTTTAGGTTGGGTAATTGTAGTGTGTCTAATAATTTGAATACAAAGTAAAAACATTTTCTGTTTAAAATTAGTTTTAATATTAAGTTAGGGTTTATTTATATTTTGAAAATTTAAGGACTCTTGAATATTCTTAAGTAAATTGTAATTTAATGCAATTGTAGTTATACTCAGCAGTATAGTCACACTTGATTAAAGCCATTATAAAGGAAATGTAATGCCATACTGATGATCTTCACATTTCTTTGGGTTAAAGATCAGTTTATTTCATTGAGATTACAGTTCAGGAGAAAGGTTATTGACTACATGTATCTATCGTATTGTCTAAGCAACAGGAGTTTAGTTTGCATGTTTATTATTTTTGAGAGTACATCAATGTAATGAAATGTATTTAAAATTGTACCCATATATACATAATTATATATATATATATATATAAAATATATATATATTTTTTACAGCAGTGTTTTTCCTTGGAGCTGATTCAATCAAATTGCATAAGAGACACTTCTAATTAGTTATTGGGAAGTACAAGCTAGGATTATTGTTTTCCTGAAAGTCTGTGACTAGCAATGATCTCTTACAGACATGGGGGTCTGGACACTTGGACCTTAAATTGGAAATGGTTAAAAAATTATTATCCAAAGAATGAAATGGTCTGTTTGCCAAGTCTTTTTGTTTTGTTGTGTTTTGTTTTGTTTTTTGAGATGGAATCTTGCTCTGTCACCGAGACTTGAATGCAGTGGCACGATCTCAGCTCACTGTAACCTCCGCCTCCCTGGTTCAAGCAATTCTCCCACCTCAGCTTCCTGAGTAGCTGGCATTACAGGCAACCGTCATCATGCCCAGCTAATTTTGTATTTTTAGTAGAGATGGTGTTTCACTATGTTGGTCAGGCTAGTCTTGAACTCCTGACCTCAATCAATCCATCCGCCTCAGCCTCCCAAAGTGCTGGGATTACAGGCGTGTGCCACCGCGCCCAGCTGCCAAGTCTTTTTGTGTTAGAATTGCTATTGAATATATCCAGTGTTTTCATTGAAGGAAATACTGAAAAGCCATCTTAGGATAAAAGAACCTTTCTCAGAACTATCACTTTACACATCTTCTTGTTTCACTGATCCCTCTTCTCTCCTTTAGGTTTAACCTTTTGTGATAGCTCTTTACGCATCTTCTCCTTCTGGGGTCGTTGAGGATGTGTTCTGTCTTACTGATGTCTGTTACCACTAAGTACTTCTTATCCCTAAACAGGTGGTTTGATTTTATGACCACCCAGACAACTCTAAGTAAGATGCAAGCATGTGCTACTTTCCCCTACTCTACACTCATAAACTTCAAATAACAATTCCCTCTTCTGTCCTCATCTTCCAATAAGCATATAGACTTAGAACTTTAAAAATCGATGGATAACCACTCTTTACTGCAAGGGTGTAACACTATATTGGACCATGATTATAGGCAAGATCACCTAAACAGAATGGATAACTTTAACTCTACAATGTGTGTTTAAGTACTCACTAGGCACTTTCCTAGTAGTGTCTCTACTTGACAGAGAAAAGTATTAGAAGAAAAATGAACAGCTTCATTCTCATGATTTCTAATATGTCATCACAAATATGAGGTCCTTCATTTCTGTTAGGTAGAAAACCAAGATGATACTGTTTTCAGAAAACCATCTCTCCATGTTCATCTATATCAACAAACTTCCAGGCAATTTGCATTGGCACAAGCTGTTATTTCTGTCTTTGCCAATGTTTAACAATGTCAGGTGATTCTACTTCTTCCCAGGCAGCAAATTCTGTAAAATTCTCAATGACATATTTGATACTCTGGAAAGATAATATTTTTATTCTTCACATGGTAGAACATGCATTACAAATTCTGTAATCAGTAAAATATCTGCAGTGAAATGGTTTCAATTTCATGTATGAATAATTTTTATGATGGTTATCTAATAATCTAAAATATTTATATTTCAATTAGTGTTTTACTTAATACTTTGTATTCTTTCCTTTTAATCAATCAAAAAAGAGGTATTACCTGTCCAAAGGAAGCTTAGCTATATATTATGCATTGGAGACTACATTAAGGAATTCACTAGGCAATGAGTTCTTGATGTTAAAAGGAGCATTAATTTAAAAAAGAATATTAAAAATGTGAAATTTTAAAATTCTCAGTCTTAGGTATTTCAGGATTGGTACTGGTAAACTAAAAGACATGTGAATAAAAAGTTTAAAGAAGAAAATACTATGTTGACTGAACAATATTTATTTTTTCCCAAATGACTAAGCTTTCAAATCAGGGACTAATCATGAAGAACCACATGACTTATTTTTAAATTAAAAACCATGTTGAAATATCTTTTTCTGGTTGAAGAGAGTTTTATTCTAAAAAGAAAAAATGTCTATGAAGCAAAAAAAAAAAAAAAACATATGCTCTCTTTTCTTATGTTTGCTCAAGCAGAATTTACCTCTGTGACTCATACAATTGGTGCTATAATTATGTACAGATATATTTTGATACTTCAAAGAATCTATAGAATTCCCTAAATGAAAATTAGTTTAGATTAAACATGATTTTAATGATCAAGACAGCTTTTTTTATAAGCAAGTTAGATTATATTGCTTATGAAAGTTAGTTTTTTATATTTTTATTCCATGGATCATGCAAAAAATCACACTAGACAATGAAAGGATATCTTGTTTTCTCCTTCTTTTTGCCTTACTACCATTTTTTTTCTGTGCTTAATTCTGCCTTTGCTATATAGTTTGGAAATATAAATAATTACAAGAATTGCTCAGATGTCTTTTTCAAACCTCCAGGTTGCCAATATATTCACCTCATCACTCTTTTCTGATACCCACACATTCCTCTATGATCCTACTGAGTGGTAAGCTTATTGCAAAATCTAACAGACCACCCAACTATGGTTTGCAACATCATACCATCATGCGTCTTGTACACAATATATTACAAAATTGGATTTTTATATATCAGAGTAGAAATATATTTCATACATATTTGAGGCATTCTGTTATATTTTTAAACAAATAATACTTTATTTAATTGAACCCACATGATTTTTACTATGATGTAATTACTCATTGACCACCAAGTCTACAGACAGCCTCTACCAGAATCAAGACACACATAGGTAAATGATTTTGAATATCTTTTGAAATCTGGGGTGTTCAATTTGATCCACGCAGATTACCTTAATTAGTATACATCTATTGGTCATTGGCATACTTTTTAAAATGAGATATAAAAATTATACAAATATCTATAAGTTCTCTACAACATCTTTTCCTAGCAGGATTTTACAGCAGGCAGAGGAGGTTGCCAGTAGGTAGACAAAACAAAAAATAGAAACACTTCTTCTTAAGCACACTTTTTTTACATTTCATAACATGAATCTACTATAATTTTTTTTATTTTTACTTTTGTATTCTGAAAAATGTTAAAATTGGTTATTACTACTGTCTCTCTATTCTTTCCTAATAATGTCCTTTTCCTCTATTGTCAGCATTTTAAAAAACATTCTTGATCTCTCTAGAAAATTCTGCTGACAAGAGGCAGCTAGAACAAGAGGAGATTTAAAGAACTATGGTTGATAATGAAAACCATAAAGTGCATATTTGGCATGGGCATGTTGCATGTTGACAATATATCATTGCATAAATATTTGAAATACTTTACCTTTATGAAGTAATTGTCATCAAGATTGAAGCTATTGAATATATTTGCTGTATAACATTTTGTATAAAATATATTTATATTGCTTTGAGATGAGCAGATATTTGCAATGAAACTGTCCTTGGCTAGAGATGTTATGTTCATATTATTTTAATTTTGTCTTATAACTGTCATTGGCAAAAATGTATCTAATTCCTTATCTCTTTCCTCTTCTCTTTCCCCCAATCACGCGCAACTGAAAGATGCTAGATGTTAACAGTTCTGGTAAAGTAGTCTTCTAAAATTCTTTTTCATTTATGTCTAGAGAAAAAAAATGTACAAAAATTCAGGACAGATTTTTCTTCAAGGTGTCAAGAGTAGACCATACATTTTTTTCCAATAAATTTCTAAAGCTATATTTTAGAAATCAAAAAAGAAATATTTGCATTACAACCATTATTCCCTTAAATTTTAGAGGATTCTGTTTGACTTTGGCATGAATAAAGTCCATTCTCTTATTTGCAGTGCTATTAGATATGAGGAGTTTTAGCAGAGATCCTGGAACAACTGCTGCCTATCAGGGTGTGAAATCAATGACATGGAGTCCTGTAGAAACTATTTACTTTGCTATATCTCCTCAATAGATGTATATGCAAACAAGATCTTTGGCACTGGCTTGAAATCCACAGCAAGAGGTACTCCAGGAAGCATCAAAAACTATTAAGTATATACAAAAATAGTTGACTGAATACCTCAGTTAGCAATGTTAACAGAGTTTGTGTCCCACAACCATTAGATTTTGCTACCCACATCAGACCAAATTAAAGTAATATGAACACAACATCTCCACTCAAGGACAGTATCATTGCAAATATCTGCTCATTTCAAAGCAATATAAATATGTTTTATACAAAATGGCACATAATAAATGTATTTGATAGCTTAAATCTTGATGCCAATTAAAGGAGCAAATATTGTCAAATATTTATGTAATGATGTATCATCAACATGCAGTTTGTGTTCCTTTAACATAGTAAATGCTTTCCTCTGAGAGAAAAGGGGACTTGATTCTTCTATTTATTCATTCTTGCTGGAAAATATTGCAAGTATAGGAAGAAGAATGAATCTCATATATATATTTATATATATTTATATATAC
>NW_026652305.1:1600819-1606097 GCF_009828535.3 Hylobates moloch
GAGTTTTGCTCTTGTTGCCCAGCCTGGAGTGCAATGGCACGATCTCGGCTCACTGCAACCTCCGCCTCCTGGGTTCAAGTGATTCTCCTGCCCCAGCCTCCCGAGTAGCCGGGGTTATAGGTATGCACCACCACTTGCGGCTAATTTTGTATCTTTAGTAGAGACCGGGTTTCTCCACACTGATCAGGCTGGTCTCAAGCTCCCGACCTCAGGAGATCCGCCCGCCTTGGCCTCCCAAAGTGCTGGAATTACAGGCGTGAGCCACTGTGCCCGGCCGAACCTAATAATTTTTTAGACCCTCTTTACATTGTCCTAACCATTTTAGAGACACTATCTCATGTATATGTTTGGAAAAGTTACCCCTATGAAAGCTAATGTCTCTAAACTGTGAAAGATACCTTATTTGCTCCTTTAAATTCATGTGCCACTTTTTTTTCCATTACCTTTTTTAAAGTCCATTATGTCTTCTGGGTCCTCTGACTTCTAAATGGCCTCAGCTAATGGTGAGCCTTTAACAGGAGCTGCGAATAATGAAGAGTTAGACTAATATACTAATTCATCTTGCTTCTTCCCTGTAAGTAGCTACATCTTTAACCACTGATTCAAACAAAGCACAGACTGTACAGGATGTTTTGCTTCTGATTTTGATCTCTTTCAGATGTGCTTGTGGTAAGGAAATGGCAGCTAGGAAGTGACAGCTTACTTCACTATCCTTTGTGGTATCTCTACCCCAACCCTAACGCAGCCATTTGTAAATTAACCCTTCAAGAATTATACTAGTCTCAGTGTTCTATGTGTACTGTTTATGAACTGACATCTGTGTAAACTATTGAGAATCGAGAAGCTTAACTCAGACAGATATTGTTTGGACATCTTGTGGAAATAGAGGGTGTGTCTCCACATTTCTATGAATATTAGTAAGGTTGATTTTTACTCTCTGTTGATTTTTAGCTTCTGTAAAGGTAATGTTTATTTTTTATACTTATTTTGATTTATCATATGACTATTAATCGCTCCCAGGTAATGTGGACTAAAAGGGCTTTCTTAGTTTACACACACTCATGCACACACATACATAGACAGATATGTATGCACACATGTGAGACATTTGCAATTGTAAAACCTACTACGGAGTGAAAATGAAAGGGCATAGGCAAAATGCCATGGCTTACCTACAACTACAGTTTGGATGTTAGATATTTATCTTTTGAGGTTTCTTCATAGAATTGTTTTGACTGCTCAGGCTTTTAGGGGCTCCAAATGAATTTTAGAATAGTGTTTTGTTTTTTCTAATTCTAGGAGAAATGACATTCATAGTTTCATAGGGATAGCATTGAATCTGTAGATTGCTTTGGACAGTATGGCCATTTTAACAATATTGGTTCTTCCAACTCATGAGCATGGAATAATTTTGCATTTGTGTCATCGATGAGTTCTTTTACTAGTGTTTTATAGTTTTCTTCTTAGAGATCTTTTGCCTCCTTGGTTAGATGTGTTTCTAGGTATTTTAATTTTTGTAACTATTTTAAATGAGATTGTGTTCTTGTTTTCAATCTTAGCTTGAACGTTATTGGGGTACACAAATGTGACTGATTTTTGTACATTGGTTTTGTATCCTGAAGCCTTCCTGAAATAATTTATCAGTTCCAGGAGCCTTTTCTAGGAGTCTTTAGGTGTACAATAATATCAGGTGAAGAGAGATAGTTTGACTTCTTTTTCTATTTGGATGCCTTTTTTTTTTTTTTCTCTTGCTGATTCCTCTGGCTAGCACTTTCAGAACTATGTTGAATAGGAGCAGTGAGAGTGGCCATCCATATTTTGTCCCATCTCTCAAGGGAATGCTTTCAGTTTTTGCCTGTTCAGTATGATGTCAGCCATGGGTTTGTCATAGATGGCTGTTATTAGGGAGCATGTTCCTTTAATATCTAGTGTCTTGAGAATTTTTATCATGAACAGATGTTGGATTTTATTGAAATATTTTTCTGCATCTCTTGAGATGGTCATATGTTTTTTTGTTTTAAATTCTGTTCATGTGGTAAATCACATTTATTAAATCCCACATGTTGAACCAACCTTGCATCCCAGGAATGAAGCTTACTTGATCTTGGTGAATTAACTGATGTATTATTGAATTTGGTTTCCTAGTAATTTGTTGAAGATTTTTGCATCTCTATTAATCAGAGATATTGGCTTGTAGTTTTCTTTGTTGTTGTTGTGTCTTTACCAGGCATTGATATTAGGGTGATGCTGGCGCTGTAAAATGACTTGTGGGGGAGTCCTTTCCTCTTAATTTTTTGAAATAGTTTCAGTAGAATTTGTAACAACTCTTCTACATACATCTGGTAGAATTTGGCTGTGAATCCACTTGGTCCAGAGTTGTTTTGATTAGTAGGTTCTTTTTTTAAATCACTGATTCAGTTTCAGAACTCAATATTGGTCCATTCAGTGTTTCAATATCTTTCTGATTCAATCTTGGAAGATTGCATGGTCTCAGGAATTTATTTCTTCTAGATTTTCTAGTTTGTGTGCACAGAGGTACTTATAATAGTCTCTGAGGATCTTTTGTATTTCTGTGTGATTGGTTGTAATGTCACCTCTGTCATTTCTGTTTGCGTATAATTAGACCTTCCCTCTGTTTTATTAATCTAGCTAGTGGTCTAACAATCCTGTTTATATTTTCAAAAAATAAACTTTTGGTTTTATTAATTATTTGTATGGGTTTTGGGGTCTCAATTTCATTCAGCTCCACAATGATTTGAGTTACTACTTCTCTTCTGCCAGCTTTGGAGTTAGCTTGTTATTCTTTTTCTAGTTCCTCTAGATGTGATGTTAGATCATTAGTTTGCGATCTTCCTAAATTTTTGAGGTAGGTGTTTAGCTATAAACTTTCCTCTTAATACTGCTTTCACCATATCCCAGAAATTTTAATATGTTGTGTCTCTCTTCACTTATTTCAAAGAATATTTTTCATTTCTGCCTATATTTTGTTGTTTGCCTGAAAGTTATTCAGGAGCAAGTTATTTAATTTCCTTGCAATTTTGTGATTTGAAGATATCTTCTTGGCATTGATTTATATTTTTTCTTCTGTGTTCTGAGAATGTGGTTGGTATGACTTCTATTTTTTTTTAATTTATTGAGACTTGCTTTATGGCTGAGCATGTGGTCCATCTTGAAATATGTTCCATATACAGATGAGAAAAATGTGTATTTTGTCGTTGATGAATGAAAAATTCTGTAGGTGTCTATTAGGTCCAGCTGACCAAATGTCAAGCTTAAGTCCAGAATTTCTTTGTTAGTTTTCTGCCTTGATGATTTGTCTAATACTGTTGGTGAGTTGTTGAAGTTTCCCACAATAATTGTGTGGGCTGTCTAGGGCTCCTTATAGATCTAGAAGTATGTGTTTATGAATATGGGTGCTCCAATATTGGGTGCATATATAATTAAGATAGCTTAGTCTTCTTGTTGAATTGAACCCTTTATCATTATGTAATTCCTTTCTTTGCTCTTTTTTACTGTTATTGGTTTGAAGTCTGTTTTATCTGATGTAAGAATAGTAACTCCTGCACTTTTATGTTTTCCATGTGTGTGGTAGATCTTTCTCCAACCCTTTACTTAGAGCTTATGGATGTGAGATGGGTCTCTTGAAGACATCAATAGATGGGTCTTGGTGTTTTTTTTTTTTTTTTTTTTTTTTTAATGTTGATCATATTTTAGAAAGCTATTGAGAAAATTTTTCTTCCTGATAAATGTCATACTTTAGTAACTAACAACTTGAGATTCACATCACAGAATTTGCCTTAGAGGTTAAACAATAATAGCCTTTTTTTGACTAGGCTTGTAGCTTCTCTAAAAATTCAGCATCTGGCTGGGCACGATGACTCACGCCTGTAATCCCAGCATTTTGGGAGGCTGAGCCAGGTGGATCACAAGGTCAGGAGATTGAGACCATCCTGGCTAACATGGTGAAACCTTGTTTCTCCTAAAAAATTAGCTAGGCGTGGTGGCGGGCACCGGTAGTCCCAGCTACCCAGGAGGCTGAGGCAGGAGAATGGTGTGAACCTGGGAGGCGGAGCTTGTAGTGAGCCGAGATTGCACCTCTGCACTCCAGCCGGGGCGATAGAGTGAGACTCCGTCTCAAAGAAAAAAAAAAGAAAAGAAAAAAAAATTCAACACCTAAAAATTTACACTTTTCTTCTAGTCAATTTATTTCTATTTGCATTATAAGTTAATAACAAAAGGGGTAGATATTTTATTGAGCCATGGTTCCTGAATCAAAACCACAATCTGTAGGTTTCCGTCTCTTAATAAAAGAAGTTAAAACTCAGTTCGTGTTGCTAGATGTCATTTAAACGATCTTCATTCTTCTCTGTCTAAGAGCAATGTGAAGTATTAGGCCAGAGAGAGAGAGAGATAAATAATCTTTTCCCATGCACCCCATGCTGGTCACAGAAGCTGGCTCTTTAAAGTTTGAGTAACTGTCACTTTGTCAGGCATGGTTATAAAGTTGCCAGAAAGAACTAGTAAGGAGCATTAATATCAGATTTCCCCAGATGCCAATTTTGTTTTCTGCTGTATCTCCCTCCTCTTTGAATTTCCTCATACAATATTTCATTTAAAATGGAGAATTCAGCTTTCTTAATCCTATAATAAACACATTTATCTGTCTTAATTTGATACAACTTCTCTTGGCAAGCATATTCTTTTTTTTTCTTTTCTTTTACAAATAGTCTGGCATTTTGTAACAAGACACATTAAAATATCTTTATAGATAGGCACATGATCTGATATCTGAGCTTTAGCAGTTAACTCTTTAATATTTAATGTATATCATTCAACAAGTATTATCCACTTCCTACTTGGAAATTAAACACTTTTCTGCTACGTATCTCATCTCAATTAATAAATCTAATTGGACATGCCAAAGTTTTTACTTGCAACACTCCTTTAACAAGTACAACTGACTCAGGAACATATGGTAAAAATACTACTTAACTCTCTTAATAACCAGCTTATAACCAGTGTGAGCAAGTAAATATTTAAGAATCATCTCTCTGCCAGGCGCCATGGCTCACGCCTGCAATCTCAGCACTTTGGGAGGCTGAGGCGGGTGGATCACGAGGTCAGGAGATCGAGACCATCCTGGCTAACACGGTGAAACCCCGTCTCTACTAAAAATACAAAAAATTAGCCAGGCATGGTGGTGGGCACCTGTAGTCCCAGCTACTCGGGAGGCTGAGGCAGGAGAATGGAGTGAACCCGGGAGGCGGAGCTTGCAGTG